>NC_072420.2:9541868-9844011 GCF_028858775.2 Pan troglodytes | reverse complement strand
ACCCCAAATATGTATTATATACTGTATATGAAATATCAAACTACCCCAAATATGTACTATATACTGTATATAAAATATCAGAGTATCCCAAATATGTATTATATACTGCATATAAAATATCACAGTACCCAAAATATGGATTATATACTTTATATAATACATCAAAGTACCCCAAATATATATTACATACAGTACATAAAATATCAAAGCACACCAAATATATATTATATACTGTGCATAAAATATCAAAGTACGCCAAATGTATATTATATACTGTAGATAAAATATCAAAGTACACCAAATGTATACTATATACTGTACATTGAAATATCAATTTACACCTAATTCGTATTAAATACTGTACATAAAATATCAAGTACAGTTAAAATATATAATATACTGTATATAAAATATAAAATTCTACCTAATATACATTATATACTGTACATAAAATATCAAAGTACACCAAATATATATTATATACTGTATATAAAGTATCAAGTACAATAAAAATATATACTGTATATAAAGTATAAAAGTATAACTAATATATATTATATACTGTACATAAAATATGAAAGTACTCCAAATATAGATTACATATTCTACATAAAGTATCAAATTACGTCCAATATATATTGTATTCTCTACAAAAAATATAAAAGTAAAGCAAGTATATACTATATACTGCACATAAAAAAAAAGTATGCCATATATATTATATATTGTACATTAAATGTCAAAGTACACCAACTTTATATTATATACTGTACATAAAATATCAAAGTAAACCAAATGTATACTATATAGTGTGCATAAAATATTAAAGTACACCAAATATATTTTATATACTGTATATTATAGATCAAATACAACAAATATATGTTATACACTGTACATAAAATATCAATATACAACAAATATATATTATATGCTGTACATAAAATATCAAATTAAACCAAATATATTATATACGGTACATAAAATAACAAAGTACACGAAATATAAATTATATACTCTATATAAAATATCGAAGTACACCAAATGAATATTATATATTGTACATAAAATATCAAAGTATCCCAAATATGTATTACATACTCTACTTAAAATATCAAAGTACCCCAAATATATATTATATACTGTACATAAAATATCAAACTACTACAAATATGTATTATATACTGTACATAAAATATCAAAGTACACCAAATATATAGAATCTAATGTACATAAAATGTCAAAGTACCCAAAATATGTATTACATACTGTACATAAAATATCAAAGTACCCCAAATATGTATTATATACTCAACATAAAATATCAATGAACCCCTAAGTTGCATTATATACAGTACATAAAATATCAAAGTACCCCAAATATGTATTATGTACTGTATATAAAATATCAAATTACACCAAATATATGTAATGTATTGTACATAAAATATAAAAGTACCCCAAATATGTATTAAATACTGTACAGAAGACATCAAAGTGAACCAAATATGTATTTTATACTGTACATAAAGTATAAAATTACAACAAATATTTATTTTAGACTGAACATAAAATATCAAAGTACCCCAAATATGTATTAAATACTGTATGTGAAATAATCCAAGTACCCCAAATATGTATTATATACAGTACATAAATTATCAAAGTACACCAAATATGTATTATATACTATACATAAAACATAAATGTACCCCAAATATGTATTATATATTGTACATAAAATCAAATTACCCCACATATGTATTACATCCTGTACATAAAATATCAGAGTACCCCTAATATGTATTATATACTGTACATAAAATGTCAAATTACCCCAAATATTGATTATATTCGGTACATAAAATAATAAAGTACCAGAAAAATGTATTATATACTCTACATAAAATATCAAAGTACACAAAATATACATTATATACTGTACCTAAAATATCAAAGTGAACCAAATATGAATTATGTACTGTATATAAAATATCAAAGTGAACCAAATATGTATTATAGGCTGTAAATAAAATATCAAAGTACACCAAATATGTTTTATATACTGTACATAAAATATCAATCTCCACTAAATATGTATTATATTCTGTCCATAAAATATGAAAGCACAACAAATATTCATTATATACTGTATATAAAATATCAATTTACCCCAAATATGTATTATATACTGTACATAAATTATCAAAGTACAGCTAATATGTATTATATATTGTACATAAAATATAAATGTACACCAAATATGTATTATATACTGTACATAAAATATCACAGTACCCCAATTATGTATTAACTACTGTACATAAAATATCTGAGTACCCCAAATATTTATCATATATGGTAGATAAAATATCAGAGTAGCCAAAATATGTATTATATACTGTATATAAAATATCAATGTGCCCCAAATATATATTTTAAACTGTACCTAAAATATCAAAGTGAACCAAATATGTATTATATACTGTACATAAAATATAAAAGTGCCCCAGATATGTATTTTATACTGCAAATAAAATATCAAAATGCCCCAAATATGTATTATATACTGTACATAAAATATCAAATTAGCCCAAATATGTATTGTATACTGTACATAAAATATGAAAGTACCCCAAATATGGATCATGTACACTGCATAAAATATCAAATTACCCCAAATAAGTATTGTATACTGTACATAAAATGTCAAATTTCCCCAAATATGATTATATACTGTACATAAAATATCAAAGTAACTCAATTATTTATTGAATACTGTACATAAAATATCAAAGTATCCCAAATATATATTAAATAATCTACATAACATATAAAATAACCCAAATACGTATTATATACTGTACCTAAAATATAAAAGCACCCCAAATATTTATAATATACTGTACATGATAAACCAAAGTATATCAAATATCTATTTTATACTGTACATAAAATATCAAAGGAACCAAAATATGTATTATATACAGTATATAAGATATCAAAGTACCCCAAATATGTATTATATACTGTACGTAACATATCAAAGTACCCCAAATATGTATTATACACTGTATAAAAAATATCAAAGTACCCCAAATATGTATTATCTACTGTATGTGAAATATCAAAGTACCCCAAATATGTATTATGTACTGTACATAAAATACTAAATTACCCCAAATATGTAATATACGCTGTACATAAAACAGAAAAGTATCACAAATATGTATTTTATACTGTATATAAAATATCAAATTACACCAAATACGTCTTATATACTATACATAAAATATCAAAGTGAACCAAATCTGTGTTATAAAGTGTATATAAAATATCAAATTACACTAAATATGTTTCATATACTGTACATAAAATATCAAACTACAGCAAATATGTACTATATACTGGTCATAAAATATAAATTACACCAAATATGCATTGTATACTGTGCATAAAATATCAAAATACCCCAAATATGCATTATATACTGTACATAAAATATCAAAGTACACCAAATATATATTTCATACTGTACATAAAATATCAAAGTAACCAAAACATATATTGAATACTGGACATGAAATATAAAATACCCCAAATATGAATTATATTCTGTATGTAAAATATCAAAGTACCACAAATATGTATTATATACTGTACATAAAATATTAGAATACACCAAATATATATTATATACTTTACATAAAAAGCAAAGTATCCCTAATATGTATTATATACTGTACATAAAATATCAATGTGCCCCAAATATGTATAATATGCTGTAGGTAAAGTATCAATATTCCCCAAATATGTATTATAGACCGTACATGGAATATCAAACTACTACAAATATGTGTTATATACTGTTCATGAAATAGCAAAGTACCCCAATATGTATAATATACAATATATGAAATATCAAAGTGAAACAAATATATATTATATACTGTACATAAAATATCAAAGTACACCTAATATATATTAAATACTGTATATCAGATATCAAATTACCCCAAATATGTATTATATATTCTAAATAAAATATCAAATTATCCCAAATATATATTACATACTGTACATAAAATATCAAACTACACCAAAGATATATTATATGCTGTACATAAAATATCACAGTACCCAACATATGTAATATATACTGTACATAATATATCAAAGTACCCCTAATATGTATTATATACTGTACATAAATTATCAAACTACAACAAATCTGTTTTATTTACTGTACATAAAATAGAAAATGACACCAAACATGTATAATACACTGTTCATAAAATATCAAAGCACACCAAATATGTATTATATACTGTACATAATATATCAAAATACCACAAATATGTATTTTACACTGTGTATTAATTATCAAAGTACACCAAATAAGTATTATATAATGTACAAAAAATATAAAAGTACACCTAATATTTATTATACACTGTACATAAAATATCATATTACACCAAATACATATTATATACTGTGCATAAAATATCAAAGTACACCAAATACGCATTATATACTGTACATAAAATATAAAATTACACCAAATGTGTTTTATATACCATACAAAAAATATGAAAATACACCAAATATGTATAATTTACTGTGCATAAAATATAAAGTACACCAAATATGTGTTATATAGTGTACATAAAATATAAAACTAGACTAAATATGTATTATGTACTGTACATAAGATAACAAATTACACCAAATATCTATTATATACAGAACATAAAATATCAAAGTCCACCAAATATGTATTATATACAGTCCATAAAATATGAAAGTCCACCATATATGTAGTATTCTGTACATAAAATATCAAAGTACCACAAATATGTATTATATACTGTACATAAAATATCAAAGAACCCAATTATGTATTATATACTGCAGATAAAATAGCAAAATACCCCAAATATGTATTATATACTGTGCATGAAATATCAAACTACTACAAATATGTATTATATGCTCTACATATACTATCAAAGTACCCCAAATATGTATTATGTATGGTACATAAAATATCAAATTGAACCAAGTATATATTATATATTGCACATAAAATATCAAAGTACCCCAAATATATATTATATACTCTACATAAAATATGAAAGTACCCATAATATGTATTATATACTCTACGTAAAATATCAAAGTACCCCAAATATTTATTATATACTATACATAAAATATCAAAGTACCCCAAATATATATTATAGACTATACATAATATATAAAATTACACCAAAGATATATGCTGTACATAAAGTACCAAAGTACCCCAAATATGTATTACATACTGTACATAAAATAGCAATGTACACCAAAAAGGTGTAATATACTGTACATAAAATATCAAAGAACCCCAAATATGTATTCCATACTGTACCTAAAATATCATATTACCCCATGTATATTATATATTGCACATAAAATATCAAAGTACACCAAATATGAATTATATACTGCACACAAAATATAAAAGTACATCAAATATGTATTATATACTGTTCATAAAATGTGAAAGTACACCAAACATGCATTGTATACTGTAAATAAAATATTAAAGTACCTGAAATATGTATTACATACTGTACACAAAATATGATAATACACCATATATGTATTATATACTGTAAATAATATATCAAAATACACCAAATATGTATTATATACTGTACAGAAAACCTCAAATTGCACTAAATATGTATTATATACTGTTCATAAAATGTTAAATATAACAAATATGCATTATATACTGTACATGAAATATTAAAAACCCAAAATATGTATTATTTACTGTACATAAAATATCAAAGTACACCCTACATGTATTATATACTGTATATAAAATATCAAATTACACCCTATATGTATTATATACTGTACATAAAATATCAAAGTACCCCAAACATATATTATACACTGTACATAAAATATCAAAGCACCACACATATGTATTATATAGTGTACATAAAATATCAAAATACCCCAAATATGTATTATATGCTGTACATAAAACATCAAATTACCCCAAATATGTTATAAATACTGTAGATAAAATATCAGAGTACCCCAAATATGTATTATATACTGTACATAAAATATCAAAGTACCCAAAATATTTATTAAATACTGTACATAAAATATCAAAGTACACCGAACACGTATTATACACTATACATACAATATCAAAGTAGCCCAAATATCTATTATATACTGTGAATAAAATATAAAAGTACCCAAAATATGCATTATATACTGTACATAAAATATCAAAGTACACTGAATATGAATCATGTACTGTACAAAAAATATCAAAGTACCCCAAATATGTATTATACACTGTACATGAAATATCCAAGTACCCGAAATATGTATTATATACCGTACATAGTATTCCAAAGTACAAAAAATATGTTATATACTGTATATAAAATATGAAACTATCCCAAGTTTATATGATATACTGTAGATAAAATGTAAAGTACCCCAGATATATGTTATATACTGTATGTAAAATATCAAAGTACCCCAAATATGCATTATATACTGTACATAAAATATCAGTGCCCCAAATATGTATTATATACTGTACATAAAATATCAAACTACCCCAAATATGTCTTATATACTATACATGAAATATCAAATTACCACAAATACGAATTATAAACTATACATAAAATATCAACGTACCCCAAATATGTATGATATATTGCACATAAAATATCAAAGTGATCCAAATATACAGTATATATTGTACATGAAATACCAAGTGAACCAAATATGTATTATATACTGTTCAAAAAATATGAAAGTACACCAAATATGAATTATTTACTTTACATAAAATATAAAGAACCCCAAATATGTATCATATACTGAACAAAAAATAGAAAAGTACACCAAGATTGTATCATATACTTTACATAAAATATCAGAGTACCCTTAATATGTATTATATACTGTACATAAAATATCAAAGTACCACAAATATTTATTATATACTGTACATAAAACATCAAAGTACCTGAAGTATATATTATATACTGTACATAAAATATCAAAGTACCCCAAATATATATTACTTTACATGAAATATAAAATTACACCAAATATCTATTATATACTGTACCTAAAATATAAAAGTACCCCAAATATATATTATAAACTGTACACAAAATAGCAAAGAACACCAAATATATATTACATACAGTACATAAAATATCAAAGTACCCCAAATATGTATTATATACTGCACATAAAATATCAAAGTACCACAAAGATGTATTATATACTGTACATAAAATATCAAAATACACCAAATACGTATTATATAATGAAAATAAAATATCAAAATGAACCAAATATGTATTATATACTGTTCATAAAATATCAAAAAGAACATATGTATTACAAACTGTATATAAAATGTCAAAGTTCACCAAATATGTTTCATATAGTGTACATAAAATATCAAACTACACCAAATATGTACTATATACTGTTCATAAAATATCCAAGTACACCAAATATGTATTATATACAGTACATAAAATACCAAAGTACACCAAATATGTATTATATACTGCTCATAAAATATCAAAGTACACCAAATATGTTTTACATACATTACATAAAACATCAAAGTACCCCAAATATGTATTGTATATTGTACATAATATATCAATGTACCCCAAATACGTATTATCTACTGTACATAAAATAGCAAAGTACCCGAAATATTTATGATATACTGTTAATAAAATATCAAAGTACCCCAAATATATATTGACTACTGTACATAAAATATAAAATTAACCCAAATATGTATTACATACTGTACATAAAATATAAAAGCACCCCAAACATATATTATATACTGTACATAAAATAGCAAAGTACACCAAATATGTATTATATACTGTACATAAAATATCAAAGGACCCCAAATATGTATTATATACTGTACATAAAATATCAAAGTAACTAAAATATATATTATATACTGTACATAAAATATCAAAGTACCCCAAATATGTATTATATACTCTACATAAAATATCAAGTTTCCCCAAATAGGTACCATATACTGTATATAAAATATCAAAGTACCCCAAATATGTATTATATACTGTACATAAAACATCAAATACCCCAAATATGTATTATATACTGTTCATAAAATATGAAAGCACACCAAATATGCATTATGTACTGTACAAAAAATATCAATGTACCCCAAATGTGTATTATATACTGTTCACAAAATTTCAAATTACACCAAACATATATTATATGCTGTACATAAAATATCAAATTACAGCAAATATGCATTACATACAGTGCATAAAATATCAAAGTACACCAATTATGTTTTATATACTGTTCATAAAATGTCAAAACACACCAAATATGTATTATAAACTGCACATAAAACATCAAAGTTCCCCAAATATGTGTTATATACGGTACATAAAATATCAAACTGAACCTAATATGTATTATAAACTGTACATAAAATATAAAATACACCAAATATGTTTTTTATACTGTGCATAAAATATCAAACTACACCAAATATGTTTTATATACTGTATATAAAATATCAAACTACTCCAAATATGTATTATACACTGTTCATAAAATATCAAATTACAACAAATATGTTTTATATACTGTACATAGTATATCTAAGTACCCCAAATATGCAATGTATACTACACATAAAATATAATAGTACCACAAATATGTATTATCTACTATACATAAAACATCAAATTACCCCAAATATTTATTATATACAGTACATAAATAAGAGAGTACCCAAATATATATTATATGATGTGCATAAAATATCAAATTACCCCAAATATATATTAACTACTGTACATAAAATATAAAATTAACCCAAATATATATTATATACTCTACATAAAATATAAAAGCACCCAAAATATATATTCTACACTGTACATAAATAACAAAGTCCTCCAAATATGTATTATAAACTGTACATAAAATATAAAAGGACCCCAAATATATACTATATACTGAACCTAAAATATTAAAGTAACCAAAATATGTATTATATATTGTACATAAAATATCAAAGTACCACAAATATGTATTATATACTCTGCATAAAATATCAAATTACCCCAAATATGTATTATATACTGTATATAAAATATCAAAGTACCCCAAATATGTATTATATACTGTACATAAAATATCAAAGTGATCCAAATATGTATTATAAACTGTACAAAAAATATAAAAGAACACCAAAGATGTTTTATGTATTGTACATAAAATATCAATCTACACCAAATATGTATTACATACTTTTCATAAAATAACAAAGCACACCAAATATCCATTATATACTGTACATAAAATATCAATGTACCTGAAATATGTATATTCTGTACATATAATATCAAAGTACACCAAACATATATTATATACTATAAATAAAATATTAAATTACACCAAATATGAAATATATACTCTGCATAAAATATCAAAGTACACCAAATATGCATTATAAACTGTCCATAAAATATGAAAGTACACCAAATGTGTTTTCTATACTGTAGAAAAAATATCAAAGTACACCAAACATGTATTATATACTGTACATAGAACATCAAAGGAACCCAAATATGTATTATATACTGTACATAAAATATCAAAGTACCGCAAATATGTATTATATACTGTACATAACATATCACAGTACCCCAAATCTGTATCATGTATTGGATGTAAAATAGAAAAGTATCACAAATACGTATTATGTACTGTACAAAAAATATCAAACTACCCCAAATATATATTTTATACTGTACATAAAATATCAAAGTGAATTAAATATGTATTATATAATGTACATAAAATATCAAATTACCCCAAATATGTATTTTAAACTGTACATAAAATATCTAAGGACCGCAAATATGTATTATATACTGGACATAAAATACAAATATACCCCAAATATGTATTATATACTGTGCATAAAATATCACAGTACCCCAAAAATGTATTATCTACTGTACATAAAATATAAAAGTACCCAAAATATTTATTATATACTGTACATAAAACATGATGGTACCCCAAATATATATTATATACTGTACATAAAATATCAAAGTACCCCAAATATTTATAATATACTGTACATAAAATATCAGAATACCCCAAATATATATTATATACTGTCTATAAAATATCAAAGTACTCCAAATATATATTAAATATTGTACATAAAATATAAAATAAACCAAATATGTATTATATACTGTACATAAAATATAAAACACCCCAAATATATATTTTATACTGTACATAAAATATCAGAATAACCAAAATATGTATTATATACTGTACATAAAATACAAAAGTATCACAAATATGTATTATGTACAGTACAAAAAATATAAACCTTTCCCAAATATGTATTAAATACTGTACATAAAATAACAAAATGAATCAAATATGAATTATATACTGTACATAAAATATCAAATTACCAGAAATATGCATTTTATACTGTACATAAAACATCAATGAACCACAAATAATTATTATATACTGGACGTAAAATATAAATATACCCCAAATATGTATTATATATTCTACATAAAATATCACAGTACCCCAAAGATGTATTATCTACTCTACATAAAATATCAAAGTACCCCAAATATTTCTTATATACTGTACATAAAATATCAGAGTACCACAAATATGTATTATATACTGTACATAAAATATCAAAGTACTCCAAATATATTAAATAATGCACATAAAATATAAAAGTAACCCAAATATGTATAATATGCTGTACATAAAATATAAAAGCACCCCAAACATATATTATATACAGTACATAAAATAGCAAAGTACACCAAATATGTATTTTATACTGTACATAAAATATCAGAGGACCCCAAATATGTATTTTATATGGTACATAAATTATCAAAGTAACACAAATATGTATTATATACTGTACATAAAATACCAAAATACCCAAAATATGTATTCTATACTGTAGATAAAATATCAAAGTACCCCAAATATGTATTATATACTGTATATAAAATATTGCATTACAGCAAATATGTATTATATACTATACATAAAATATCAAAGAACCCCAAATATGTGTTATACACTGTATGTGAAACATCAAAGTACCCCAAGTATATATTATATACTGTACCTAATATTTCAAAGTGTACCAAATATGTATTATATACTGTACATAAAATTCAAAGTGAACCAAATATGTATTATAGACTGTACATAAAATATCAAAGTACACAAAATATGTTTTATAGACTGTGCATAAAATATCAATCCACACGAAATATGCATTATATACCGTTCATAAAATATAAAAGCACACCAAATATGCATTATATACTGTACATAAAATATCCATGTACTACAAATATGTATTCCATAGTGTACATAAAATATCAAAGTACCCCCAATATGTATTCTATACTGTACATAAAGTATCAAAGTACACCAAACATATATTCTATACAGTACATAAAATATCAAATTACACCAAATATGTATTATATACTGTGCAGAAAATATCAAAGTACACCAACTATGCATTATATACTGCACATAAAATATGAAAGTACACCAAATCTGTTTTATATACTGTAGAAAAAATATCAAAGTACACCAAATATGTGTTATTTACTGTTCATAAAATGAAAAGTACACAAATATTTGTTATATACTGTACATAAAATATCAAAGTACACCATATATATTATATGCCATATATAAAATAAAAAACTATACCAAATATATATCATATACAGTACAAAAAATATCATAATCGACCAAATATGTATTACATACTGTACATAAAATATCAAAGTTCCCAAAATATGTGTTATATACTGTACATAAAATACAAAAGTATCACAAATATGCATTATGTACTGTAGAAAAGATATCAAAGTACCCCAAATATGTCTTATATACTGTAAATAAAATGTCAGTGTTAACTAAATATGTATTATATACTGTACATAAAATATCAAAGTAAAACAAATGTTTATTATGTACTGTGCATAAAATATCAAAGTACACCAAATATGAATTATATACTGTACATAAAATATCAAAGTACGCCAAATATTTATTATATACTGTTCATAAAATTTCAAAATACAGCAAATATGTATTATAAACTGTACATAAAATATCAAAGTTCCACAAATATGTGTTATATACTGTACATAAAATATCAAACTGAACCAAATATGTATTATAAACTACACATAAAATATAAAAGTACACCAAATATGTTTTTACACTGCACATAAAATATCAAACTACACCAAATATGTTTTATATACTGTACATGATATATCCAACTACACCAAATATGTATTACGTACCGTACACATTATACCAAAGTACACCAAATATGTATTATATACTGTACATAAAATATCAAAGTAACACAAACATGTATTGTATACTGTACATAATATATGAAAGAACCCCAAGTATGTATTATATACTGTACATAAAATATCAAATTACCCCAAAGATGTATTGTATACTGTACATTAAATATCAAAGTACCCAAATATATATTACATACTGTACATAAAATATCAAAGTACCCGTAATATATATTGAATACTGCAAACAAAATATAAAAGTAAGCCAAATATGTATTATATACTGTACATAAAATATTAAAGCACCCTTAACATATATTATATACTGTACATAAAATAGAAAAGTACCCCAAATATGTATTATATACTGTACATAAAACATCAAAGGAACCCAAATCTGTATTATATCCTGTACATAAAATATAAAAGTACCCCAAATATGTATTATGTACTGCACATAAAATATCAAAGTACACCAAATATATAGTTTATATTGTACATAAAATATCAAAGTACCCCAAATATGGATTATATACTGTATATAAAATAAGAAAGTACCCCAAATATGTATTACATACGTTACATAAAATATCAAAGTACCCCAAATATGTATTGTATACTGAATATAAAATATCAAAGTACCCCAAATATATATTATATACTGTACCTAAAATATCAAAGTGAACCAGATATGTATTACATACTGTACATAAAATATCAATGTACCACAAATATGTATTATATATTGTACATAAATTATCAAAGTACACCAAATATGTATTATATACTGTATATAAAATATCAAAATACCCCAAATACGTGTTATATACTGTATGTAAAATATCAAATTACCCAAATATATATTATATACTGTACCTAATATATCAATGTGAACCAAATATGTATTATATACTGTACATAAAATATCAAAGTGAACCAAATATGTATTATAAACTGTACATAAAATACCAAAGTACACTAAATATGTTTAATATACTGTACATAAAATATCAATCTACACCAAATATGTATCATATACTGTTCATAAAATATAAAAGCAAACCAAATATATATCATATACTGTTCACAAAATATAAAATCACACCAAATATGCATTTTATACTGTACATAAAATGTCAATGTACCCCAAATATATATTATATACTGTACATAAGATATCAAAGTACACCAAACTTATATACTGTACATAGAATATCAAATTACACCAATATATATTATATACTGTGCATAAAATATCAAAGTACACCAAATATGCATTATATACAGTAAAAAAAGAAAGTACACCAAATGTGTTTCATATACTGTAGAAAAATTATCAAAGTACACCGTATGTTTTATTTATTGTGCATAAAATAAGAGGTCCACAAATATATGTTATATACTGTACATAAAATATCAAAGCACACCAAATATATGTTATATACTGTACATGAAATATCAAAGTACACCAAATATGTATTATATGCCGTTCATAAAATAAAAAACTACATCAAATATATATTATATACAATAATAAAAATATCAAAATTGACAAAATATGTATTATATACTGTATATAAAATATCAAACACCCAAAATATGTATTATATACTGTACATAAAATACAAAAGTAGGAAAAATATTTATTATGTACTGTACAAAAGATATCAAAGTACCCCACATAGGTCTTATATACTGTACAAAAAATACCAAAGTGAACCAAATATGTATTATATACTGTACATAAAATATCAAAGTACACCAAATGTGTATTATGTACTGTATATAAAATATCAAAGTACACCAAAAATGAATTATATGCTGCACATAAAATATCAAAATACACTAAATATGTATTATATACTGTTCATAAAATTTCAAAATACACCAAATATGTATTATATACAGTACAAAAAATATCACAGTACCCCAAATATGTATTATCTACTGACATAAAATATCAAAGTACCCAAAATATTTATTATATACTATAGATAAAATTTCAGAGAACCCCAAATATATATTATATACTGTACATAAAATATCAAAGTACGCTAAGTATATATTAAATACTGTTCATAAAATATAAATGTAACCCAAATATGTATTATATACTGTACATGAAATATAAGAGCACACCAAATATATACTATATTCTGAACATAAAATAGATAAGTACACCAAATACGTATTTTATACTTTACATAAAATATCAAAGGACCCCAAATATTTGTTATATACTGTACATAAAATATGAAAGTGCCACAAATATGTGTTACATACTGTACATAAAATATCAAACTGAACCAAATATGTATTATAAACTGCACATAAAATATAAAAGTACACCAAATATGTTTTTATACTGTACATAAAATATCAAACTACATCAAATATGTTTTATATACTGTACATAAAATATCAAAGGACCCCAAATATATATTGTATACTGTACATAAAATATCAAAGTACCCCAAATATGTATTATATACTGCACATAAAAAATAAGAGTACCCCAAATATTTATTACATACTGTATATAAAATATCATAATACCCCAAATATGTATTATATACTGTACATAAAATATCAGAGTACACCAAATATCTATTGTATACTGTACATAAAATATAAAAGTACCCCAAAAATGTACTATATACTGTACATAAAGTATCAAACTTCCCCATATATATATTATATACTGTAGATAAAATATCAAAGTACCCAAATTATGTATTATATACTGTAGATAAAACATCAAAATACCCCGAATATGTATTATATACTGTACATGTAATATCAAACTACTACAAATATGTGTTATATACTCTACATAAAATATCAAAGTACCCCAAAAATGTATTATTTACTGTACATAAAATATCGAAGTGAACCAAATATGTATTATATACTATACATAAAATATCAAAATACCCCAAATATATATTAAATACTGTATAGGAGATATCAAACTACCCCAAATATGTATTATATACTCTACATAAAATATCAAAGTACCCCAAATATGTATTATACACTGTACATAAAATATCAAGGTACACCAAAGGTATACACTGTACAAAAAGTATCAAAGCACCCCAAATATGTATTATATACTGTACATAATATATCAAAGTACCCCAAAAATGTATTATATACTGTACATAAAATATCAAAGTACCACAAATATATATTACATAGTGTACATAAAATATCATATTACCCCATATATCTAATATACTGTCCATAAAATATCAAAGTACACCAAATATGAATTACTCTACATAAAATATAAAAGTACACAAAATATGTATTATATCTTGTTCAAAAAATGTGAAAGTACACCAAATATGCATCATATACTGTACATAACATATTAAAGTACCCAAAATATGTATTATATACTGTACATAAAATATCAAGAAACACCATATATGTATTACATACTGTACATAAAATATCAAAGTACACCAAATATGTATTATATACTGTACATAAAATATCGAGTTACACCAAATATGTATTATATACTGTGTATAAAATATGAAAGTACACCAATTGTGTATTATATACTGTGCATATAATATGATGGTACAAAAAATATGTACTATATACTGTACATAAAATATCAAAGTACTGCAAATAAATATTATATACTGTACATAAAATAGCAAAATACCACAAATACATATTATATACTGTATATAAAATATCAGAGTACCCCATATATGTATTATATACTGTACATAAAATATCAAAGTACCCCAAATATATATTATATACTGTACATAAAATATGAAAATACCCGAATTATGTATTATATACTGTGGAAAAAATATCAAAATACCCCAAATCTGTATTATATACTGTACCTGAAATATCAAACCACTACAAATATTTATTATATACTCTACATAAAATATCGAAGTACACCAAATATGTATTATATACCCTACATAAAATATGAAAGTACCCCAATTACCTATGATATGCTGTAGATAAAATATCAAAGTAACCCGAATATGTATTATATACTGTACATAAAATACCAAAGTGAATCAAATATTTATTTTATACTGTACATAAAATATGAAGGTACACCAAATATGTATTATACACTGTACATAAAATATCAAAGTACACCAAATATGTATTGTATACTGAACATAAAACATCAAAGTACCCCAAATATGTATTATATATTCTACATAACATATCAAAGTACACCAAATATATATTATATAATGTACATAAAATATCAAAGTACACCAAAGATATATGCTGTACATAAAATATCAATGTAAGCCCAATATGTATTATATACTGTACATAATATATGAAAGTACCCCAAATGTGTATTGTATACTCTACATAAAGTATTAAAGTGAAACAAATGTGTATTTTATACCGTACATAAAATATGGAAGTACACCAAATATGTATTATATACTGTACATAAAATAAAAACGTACACAAAATATGAATTTTATTCAGTACATAAAATTTCAATGTACACCAAATATGTATTATATACTGTTCAAAAAATGTCAAAGTACACCAAATATGTATTATATACTACACATAAAATATCAAAGTACCCAAAATATGTATTATATACTGTACATAAAATATCAAAATACGCCATATGTTTTATATACTGTACATAAAATATCAAAGTACACTATATATGTATTTTAGAATGTGTATAAAATATCAAAGTACACCAAATATGTATTATATACTGTAGAAAACATTCCAAACTACACAAATATATGTATTATTTACTGTGCATAAAATATGAAGGACACCAAATATGTATTATATGCTGTACATAAAATATAAAAGTACACCAAATATATATTATATACTGTACCTAAAGCATGAAAGTACCCCAAATATATATTAACTACTGTACATGAAATATAAAGGTACCCCAAATATGTATAATATACTGTACGTAAAATCTAATAGTACCCCAAATATATATTATATGGTATACATTAAATTGCAAACTACACCAAATACATATCATATACTATACATAAAATATCAAAGTACCTCAAATATGTATTATATACCATACATAAAATATCATAGAGAACCAAATATGCATTGTATGCTGTACATAAAATATGAAATTACACCAAATATGTAGTATATACTGTACATAAAATATAAAGTACACCAAATACGAATTATATTCTGTACATAAAATTACAAAGTAAACCAAATATGTATTATATACTGTTCAAAAAATATCAAATTACACCAAATATGTATTAGTGTACATAAAATATCAAAGTACACCATATATGTTTTATATACTGTACAAAAAATAGCAAATACACCATATATGTATTTTAAACTGTACATAAAATATAAAAGTGCACTAAATATGTATTATATACTGTAAAAAATATCAAATTTCACCAAATATGTATTATTTACTATGCATAAATTATAAAGTACACCAAATATGGATTATATACTGAACATAAAATACAAATTACACCAAATATATGTTATATACTGTACATAAAATATAAAAGTACCCCAAATATGTATTATATACTTTATATAAAATATGAAAGTAGCCCAAACACGTATTATATATGTACATAAAATATCAAAGTACCCCAAATATATCTTATGCACTGTACATAAAATATCAAAGTGAACCAAGTATGTATTATATACTGTACATAAAATAACAAAGTGAACCAAATATGTGTTATAGACAGTACAAAAAATATCTAAGTACACCAAATATGTTTTATATACTATACATAAAATATGAAACTACAGCAAATATTTCTTATATACTGTTCATAAAATATCAAAGCACTCCAAATATGTATTATATACTGTACATAAAATATCAAAGTACCCCAGATATGTACTATATACAGTACACGAAATATCAACTACAAATATGAATTATATACTGTACATAAAATATCAAAGTACCCAAAATATGTTTTATATACTGTACATAAAATATCAAAGTGAACAAAATACGTATTATATTCTGTACACAAAATATCAAAGTACCCAAAATATATATTAAATACTCTATATGAAATATCAAAGTACCCCAAATATGTATTATGTACTCTACATATAATATCTAAGTGAAACAAACATGTATTTTACACTGTATATAAAAGAAGAAAGTACCCCAAGTATCTATGATATACTGTAGATAAAATATCAAAGTACCCTGAATATGTATGATGTACTGTACCTAAAATAACAAAGTGAATGAATATGTATTTTATACTGTACATAAAACATGAAAATACACCAAATATTTATTATACATTGTACAAAAAATATCAAAGTACACCAAATATGAATTATATTCTGTACATATAATTTCAATGTACACCAAATATGTATTATATATTGTTCCAAAAATATCAAAGTACACCAAATATGTATTAAATATTGTACATAAAATATCAAAGTACAACATATATGTATTTTATAATGAACATAAAATATCAAAGTACACCAAATATGAATTATATACTGAACAAAAAATATCAAACTACACCAAATATGTATTATTTACTGTACATAAAATATAAAGTACACCAAATATGTATTATGTAATCTACATAAAATATCATAGTACATCAAATATGTATTATATACTGTTCATAAAATATCAAAGAGAACCATATATGTATTATAAACTGTATATAAAATGTCAAATTTCAGCAAATATGTTTTATATACTGTACATAAAATATGAAACTACACCAAATATGCATTATATACTGTTCATAAAATATCAAAGTACTCCAAATACGTATTATATACTGTACATAAAATATCAAAGTACCCCAAATATGTATTATATACTGTACATAAAATACGAAAGTACACCAAATATGTATTATATACTGTACATAAAATATCAAAAAGTACAGTAAATATATATTACATTCTGTACATAAAATATTAAAGTACACCAAAGATTTATTATATGCTGTACATAAAATATCAAAGTAAGACAAATATGTATTATATACTGTACATAACATATCAAAGTACCCCAAATATGTATTATATACTGTACATAAAGTATCAAAGTGAAACAAATATGTATTTTATACTGTACATAAAATATGGAAATACAGCAAATATGTATTATATACTGTACATAAAATATCAAATTACACCAAATATCAATTTTGTTCAGTACATAAAATTTCAAAGAACACCAAATATGTATTATATACTGTTCAAAAAATGTCAAAGGACACCAAATATGTATTATATTCTGTACACAAAATATCAAAGTACCCAAAATATGTATTATATACAGTACATAAAATATCAAAATACACCATATATGTTTTATATACTGTACATAAAATATCAAAGTACACCATATATGTATTTTAGACTATACATAAAATATCACAGTACACCAAATATGTATTATATACTGTAGAAAAAATATCAAACTTCAAAAAATATGTATTATTTACTGTGCATAAAATATGAAGTATACCAAATATGAATTATGTACTGTACATATAATATCAAAAAACTCCAAATATATATTATATACTGTACATAAAATATCAAAGTACCCCAAATATGTATTATACACTGTACATAAAATATCAAAGAGAACCAAATATGTATTTTATGCTGTATATAAAATAAGAAATTACACCAAATATGTGTTTTATACTGTACATAAAATATCAAAGTACACCAAATATGAATTATATTCCGTACATAAAGTTTGAAATTACAGTAAATGTATTATATACTGTTCAAAAAATGTCAAAGTACACCAAATATGTATTAAATACTGTACATAAAATATCAAAGTTTGAGAAATATCTATTATATACTGTACATAAAATATCAAAGTACACAATATATATTTAATACATTGTAAATAAAATATCAAATACAGCATATATGTATTTTATACTGTAATTAAAATATCAAAGTGCACCAAATATGTATTATGTACTGTAAAAAAATCAAACTCCACCAAATATGTATTATTTACTGTGCATAAAATACAAAGAACGCCAAATATATATTATATACTGTACGTAAAATATCAAAGTACCCCAAATAGGTATTATATACGGTACATAAAATATCAAAATACCCAAAATATGTATTATATACTGTACATAAAATATCAAAAAGTACACCGAATATATATTATATACTGTACATAAAATATCAAAAAGTACACCAAATATATATTTTATAGTATACATAAAATATCAAAAAGTACACCAAATATTTGTTATATAGTGTACATAAAATACCAAATGTACACCAAATATATTATACAATGTACATAAAATATCAAAAAGTAAACCAAATATATATTATGTACTGCACATAAAATATAAAAAGTACACCAAATATAAGTTATATACTGTTAATGAAATATGAAAAATACACCAAATATATTTTATATACTGTACATAAAATATCAAACTGTACACAAAATATACCTTATATACTGCGCATAAAATTTCAAAAAGCGCACCTGATATATGTTATATATTATAAATAAAATATCAAAAAGTACACCAAATGTATTTTGTATACTGTACATATAATATCACCTAAAATTACACCAAATATATATTATATATTACATAAAATATCAAAAAGTACACCAAATTTATATTATGAAGTGTACATAAAATAACAAAAGAACACCAAATAAATATTATATACTGTATATACAATATCACAGATTACCCAAAATATATATTATATACTGTACATAAAATATCAAAAAGGACACCAAATATATTTATGTACTGTATATAAAAAATCAAAAATTACATGAAATATATATTATATACTGTACATAAAATACCAAAGGTACAGCAAATATATATTGTATACTGTACATAAAATATCAGTTTACACCAAATATATTCTATATACTGTACTTAAAATATCAAAGTAGACCAAATATGTATTGTGTACGGTACATAAAATATCAATGTACTCCAAATATATATTATATAACACAGAAAAAATATCGAAGAATACCAAATATATATTATATACTGTACATAAAATATCAAAGAACACCAAATATATATTACATACTGTACGTATAATATGAAATTACACCATATGTATCTTGTATGCTATACATAAAATATCAAACAGTACACCAAATATTTATTATATAGGTTACATAAAATATCAAACACTACACCAAATATATATTACATACTCTACATAAAATATCAAAAAGTACACAAAATATATATTATATACTGTACATGAAATATGAAAAAGTAAACCAAATATATAATACACTCTACATAAAATATCAAAAAGTTCACCAAATATATATTATATACTGTACAAAAAATATCATAAAAAATTATGCCAAATATATATTATATACTATACATAAAATATCAAAAAGTACACCAAATAAGTATTATATACTGTACATAAAATATCAAAATGTACACCAAATATATATTATAAACAGTACATAAAATTTCAAAATTACACCACATATATATTATATACTGTACATAAAACATATATAAGTACACCAAATATATACTATACAGTGTACATAAAATATCATTAAAATGTTCACCAAGAATATGTTATAGAGTGTACATAAAATATCAAAAATTGCACCAAATATATATTATATACTGTACAAAAAATTTCAAAAAGTACACCAAATATATATATACTGTACATAAAATATTAAAAACTACACTAAATATATGGTGTATATAAAATACCAAAAAGTACACCAAATATATATAGTATACTGTACATAAAATATCCATGTACACCAAGTATATTCTACATACTGTTCATAAAATAAAAAGTACACCAAATATATATAGTATACTGTACATAAAATATCCATGTACACCAAGTATATCCTACATACTGTTCATAAAATATAAAGTACACCAAATATATATTATATGGAGTACATAAAATATCAATGTACACCAAATATATATTATATACTGCAGATAAAATATCAAAGTATAAAAATTTCTATTAAATAATGTATATAAAATATCATAGTATGCCAAATATATATAATATATTTTACATATAATATCAACATACTCCAAATATATATTATATACTGTACATAAAATATCAAAAAGTAAACCATATATATTATATACTATACATTAAATAACAAAATATACTCCAAATATATATTATATACAGTACATAAAACATCAAAAATGCACCAAATATATATTATATAGTCAATATAAAATATCAAAAAGTACACCAAATATATATTTTATACTGTATGTAAAATATCAAAAATTACACCAAATATATATTGTATACTCTACATAAAATATCAAAAATACAACAAATATACATTATATACTCTACATGAAATATCAAAATATACACCAAATAAATATTATATACTGTATATGAAAAATTATAAACTACACAAAATATATATTATATTCTGTATATAAAATATCAGAAAGCACACCAAATATATATTATATACTGTACATAAAATATCATCAAAAGTACGCCAAATATATATTATATAATGTACATAAAATATCATCAAAAGTACACGAAATATATATTATATACTTTACATCAAATACCAAATTACCCCAAATATATATTATATACTGTATATAAAATATCAAAAATTACACCAAATATACATTATATAATGCACATAATATATTAAGTAACAAAAAATATATTATATACCCTATATAAAATATCAAAAAGTACACCTAATATATATTGTAACAGTACATAAAATATCAAGGTACATGAAACGTATATTATATATGGTAGATAAAATATCAAAGTACACCAAATATATATTATATACTGTACATATTATATCAAAATACACCAAATATATATTATATACTGTACATAAAATGTCAAAAGTAAACCAAATATATATTATATACCGTACATAAAATATCAAAATGTAAACCAAATATATATTATACACTTTACATAAAATATCAAAATTACACCAAATATATATTATATACAGTTAATAAAATATGAAAAAGTACACCATATATATTTTATATACTGTACAGAAAATATCAAAATGTACACAAAATATATATTATATAGTGTACATAAAATTTCAAAAATTACACCAGATATATATTATATACTGTAAATAAAATATCAAAATGTACATCAAATAGGTTTTATATAATGTAAATATAATATCATCTAAGAATACAGCAAATATATAATATACTATACATAAAATATCAATAAGTACACCAAATATATATTATAAACTGTACGTAAAATTTCAAAAGTACACCAAATATATATTATATACTGTACATAAAATATCAAATAGTACAACAAATATATTTATATACTGTACATAAATATCAAAAAGAACATGAAATATATATTATATACTGTACATAAAATACCAAAAAGTAGAGCAAATATATCTTGTACGCTGCAAATGAAATACCAACTTACACCAAATATATTCTATATAGTGTACATAAAATATGAAGGTACACCAAATATATATTATATAGTGTACATATACTTTATATAAAATATTAAAAAGGATACCAAATATATATTATACACTGTACATAAAATATCACCAAAAAATACACCAGATATACATTATATAATGTACATAAAATATTAAAAAGTACAACAAATAAATACTATATACTGTACAAAAAATACCAAAATGAACACCAATATATATTATAAACTGTACATAAATTTTCAAAAATGCATCAATTATATATTATATACTGTACATAAAATATCTTAAAGTACCCCAAATATATATTATATAATGTACATAAAATACCATCAAAAAGTACACCAAGAATATAGTATACAGTGTACATAAAATATCAAAAATTGCATTGAATATATGTTATATAATGTACAAAAATATCAATAAGTACACCAAATATATATACTGTAAATAAAAAATCAAAATTTACATGAAATACATATTATATACTGTACATAAAATACCAAGAAGTACACAAAATATATATTGTATACTGTACAAGAAATATCAATGCATACCATATATATTCTACATACTGTTCATAAAATATCAAATTACACCAAATATATATTAAATACAGTACATAAAATATCAATGTACACCAAATATATATTATATACGGTAGAGAAAATATCAAAGTACAACAAATATATATTATATACTGTATATGAAATACCAAAGTACACCAAATATATATTATATACCATAAATATTATATCAAAGTACACCAAATATATAATATGTACTGTACATAAAATATGAAAAAGTACACCATATATAATATACTATACATAAAATATCAAAAACTATGCCAAATATATATTATATACTGTACATAAAATATCAAATACTACCCCAAATATATATTATATAGTGTAAATAAAATATCAAAAAGGACAGCAAATATATATTTTATACTGTATATACAATACCAAAAGTACACCAAATGTATATTATATACTGTATATAAAATACCAAAATGTAAACGAAATATATATTATATACTGTATATAAAAAATGAAAAAGTACATCTGCTATATATTACATACTGTATATAAAATAACAATGTACACAAAATACTATATACTGCACATAAAATATCAAATTACACCCAACATATTATATACTGTATATAAAATATCAATGTACATCTAATATATATTATATGCTGTACATAAAATATAAAAGTACTCCAAATCTTTATTATATACTCTACATGAAATATCAGAGTACACCAAATATATATTATGTACTATTCATGAAATATCAAAGTACACCAAATATGTATTATGTTCTGAACATAAAATATGTAAAACTACAAATATATATTATATAGTGTACATAAAATATCAAAAAGTACACCAAATATATATTATATACTGTATATAAAATATCAAAGCACACAAATATATAATATATATTGTACAAAAACTCTCAAAATGTACACCAAATATATATTATATAGTATACATACAATGCCAAAACTACACCAAATATATATTATATAATGGAAATAAAATATCAAAAAGTACACCAAATATATTTTACATACTGTACACAAAATGTCAAAATGTACACCAAATATATATCATATACTCTACATAAAATATCAAATAGTACACCAAATAAATATTATATACTGTAAATAAAATATGAAATAGTACACCAAAAATATTTTTTGTACTGCACATATAATATCATCTAAAAGTGCACCAAATATATATTATATACTGTAAATAAATGTGAAAAATTACACAAAATATATATTATAAACTGAACATAAAATATCTAAAAGTACATGAAATATTTATTATATACAGTTCATAAATTATCATCAAAAAGTACAAGTATATATTATATACCATATATAAAATATCAAAGTACACCAAATATGGATTATATATTGTATATAAACTATGAAAGTACACCAAAGTTATATTATATACTGTATATAAAATATCAGATAGAACACCAAATATATATTATATACTGTACATAAAATATCAAAATACACCAAATATATATTATATACTGTTCATAAAATATCATCAAAATATACACCATATATATTATATACTGTACATAAAATAAAAAAGTACCCCAGATATATATTATATACTGCACATAAAATATTAAAGTACACCAAATACATATTATATATTTTATATAAAATATCATAAATTAAACCAAATATATATTATATTGTTTACATAAAATATCAAAAAGTACACCAAATATATATTTTATAATGTACAGAAAATATCAAAAACCTCAGCAAATATATATAATATACGGTACATAAAATATCAAAAATTACACCAAATATGTATTATACACTTTATATGAAATTTCAAAAACTACAGCAAATATATATTATATATTGCACATAAAATATCTAAATATACACCCTATATATTATATACTGTAAATAAAGTATCAAATATATATTAATTACGGTAAATAAAATATCAAACATATGTTATATTCTCTACAAAAAATATCAAAGACACCAAATATATATTAAATACTGTACATAAAATATCAAATATATACTATATACTGTACATTAAATACCAAATATATAATATATACTGCACATAAAATATCAAAGAATACACCAAATATGTACTATATACTGTACATAAAATATCATCAAAACGTACACAAAATATACATTATATAAGGTGCATAAAATATCAAAATTACAGCAAATATATATTATATACTGTACATAAAATATCAATAAGTACACCAAATATATATTATATAATGTACATAAAATATCAAAGTACACCAAATAAATATTATATACTGTTCATAAAATATCATAAAAACCTACACCAAATATATATTACCAACTCTACATAAAATATCACAAACTACACCAACTATATATTATATACAGTACAAAGAATATAAAAAGTACAGCAAATATATATTAAATGCTGTACAAAATATATCAAAATGTTCACCAAATATATATTATATTCTCAATATAAAGTATCAAAAAGTACAGCAAATACGTATTATATACTGTACATAAATTATCATTAAATTACACCAAATAGTATATACTATACATAACCCATCAAAAAGAAAGCCAAAAATATATTATATACTGTATATGAAATATCAAATATTACACTACGTATATATTATATACTGTACATAAACTATCAAACAGTAAACCAAATATATATAATACATTGTACATACAATATCAAAGCACACCAAGTATATATTATATACTGTACATAAAATTTCAAAGTACACATTTATATTATATACTCTAGATAAAATATCAAAAATTACAACGAATATATAATATATACTGTACATAAAATATTAAAATACACGGAATATATTATATATTGTACATATAATTTCAAAGTACACCAAATATATATTATGTACTGTAGATAAAATGGAAAGAACACCAAATATATATCATATTCTGTGTATAAAACATAAAGAACAACAAATATATATTATTTTCTGTACATAAAATATAAAAACTATACCAAATACGTGTTATATACAGTACATCAAATATCAAAAGTACACGAAATATATATTATAAACTGTATGTAAAATATCTAAAAGTACACCAAATATATATTATATACTGCACATAACATATCAAAGTACAACAAATATACATTACATACTGTATATAAAATAACATCAAAGAGTACACCAAACATATATTATATACTGTACATAAAATATCAAAAATGCACCAAATACATATGATATATTGTACAAAAAATATTAAAATGTTAAGCAAGTATATGTTATATACGGTATGCAAAATATCAAATAGTATACCAAATATATATTATTCACTGTACGTAAGATATCAAAAAGTACACCAAATGAATATTATATAGTGTACATAAAATATCAAAAAGTACACCAAATACATATTATATACTATTCAGTAAATATGAAAAAGTAAACCAAATACATTATATTCTGAATGGAAAATATTAAAAAGTACACCAAATATATATTATATACTGTTTATAAAGTATCAAAAGTACACCAAATATATATTATGTACTGCACATAAAATACCCAATTTTTATTATATAATGCACATTAAATATAAAGTACACCAAATATATATTATATTCTGTACATAATATATCAAAAAGCACACCTAATATATATTACATACTGTACATAAATTATCAAAGTACATCAAATATACATTATATGCTGTACATAAGTTATCAAAGTACACCAAATATACATTATACACTGTACATAAAATATCAAAATACACCAAGGATATATTATATACTGTACACAAAATCTCAATGTAAAACAAATATATATTATATACTCTACATAAAATATTAAAGTACACCAAATATATAGAATATACTGTGCATAAAATATCAAATTACACCAAATATATATTATATACTGTATATAAAATATCATCAAAATGTACAGAAAATATACAATATATACTGAAAATAAAATATGGAAAACTACACCATG
Source organism: Pan troglodytes (assembly GCF_028858775.2). Taxonomy (NCBI): domain Eukaryota; kingdom Metazoa; phylum Chordata; class Mammalia; order Primates; family Hominidae; genus Pan; species Pan troglodytes. Next base: position 9,815,448 of record NC_072420.2, on the reverse strand, counting down.
TATATACTATATACTGTACAAAAAATATCAAAAAGTACAGCAAATATATATTACATACTGTACATAAAATATCAATATACACCAAATATATATTATATATTGTATACAAAATATCAAAATACACCAAATTTATATTATATACAGTACATAAGATATCAAAAAGTACATCAAATATATATTATATACTGTATATGAAATATCAAATAGTACACCAAATATATATTATATACTGTACAAAAAATATCAAAAAGTACAGCATATATAATATGTTGTAAATATAATAACTAAATGTACACCCTATATATATTATATATTGTAAATAAAGTAGCAATTATATATTATATACTGCAAATGAAATATCAAGTATATTTTGTATTCTGTATATAAAATATCAAAAAACACGAAATATATATTACATACTGCACATAAAATATCAAATATATACTATATATTGTACATAAAATATCAATTATATATTATATACTGTACATAAAATGTCAAAGAATACACCAAATATATACTATATACTGTACATAAAATATCATCAAAAAGTACACAAAATATACATTATACTGTATATAAAATACCAAAACTACAATAAATATATATTATATACAGTACATAAAATATCAAAAAGTACACCAAATATATATTATATTCTTTACATAAAATATTGAAGTACACCAAATATATATTATATACTGTACATAAAATATTATCAAAATTTACACGTAATTTATATTATATTCTGTGTATAAAATACCATCAAAATGTACACCAACTATATATTATGCACTGTCCAAAAAATATCAAAAATACCACAAATATATATTATATACTGTACATAAAATATCAAATATTTCACCAAATAAATATTATACACTGTACATAAAGTATCAAATATTACACCAAATAGGTATTATATACTGTACATAAGTTATAATCAAAATTACTCCAAGCATACATTATACACTGTACATAACATATGAAAAAGTACACCAAATATATATTATGTACTGTACATAAAATATCAAAAGGTTGACTAAATATACATTATATACTGTACATAAAATATCAAAAAGTACACCAAATATATATTTTATATTTACATTAAATATCAAAAACTTCACCAAATATATATTACATACAGAACATAAAATATCAAAAAGTACACCAAATATATAATATAATCTGTACATAAAATATCACAAAGGATAGCAAATATATATATTATATACTCTACATAAAATATCAAAAAGTACACCAAATGTATGTTTTATACTGTACATAAAATATCAAATAGTACACCAAACGTATGTTATGTATTCTATGCATACTAACAAAGTACACAAAATGTATATTATATACTGCACATAAAATATCAAAGTACACGAATTTATATTATATACTGTACATAAAATATGAAAGTACAAAATATATATTATATAATGTACATAAAATATCAAAGTACACCAGATATATGTTATATACTGTATATGAAATATCAAAAATGCCACAATTATATATTATATACTTTAAATAAAATATCAGAGAGTACACAAAATATGTTATATACTGTACATAAAATAGCAAATTACACCCAATATATACTATATAATGTACATAAAATATCAAAGTACACCGAATTTACATTATACACATTACATAAAATATCACAAATACACCAAAGATATATTATATACTGTACATAAAGGATAAGTGTACACCAAATATATATTATATACTGTAAATAAAATATCAAAAAGTACACAAAATATATGTTATATACTATACATAAAATATCAAAATTACACCAAATATATATTATATACTCAACATAAAATATGAAAAAGTACACCAAATATATATTATTAACTGCACATAAAATACAAAATATATATTATATACTGTACTTAAAGTATAAAGTACACCAAATATTTATTATATTCTGTACATAATATATCAAAAATCACACCATATACATATTATATACTGTTCATAAAATATCAGAGTACATCATATATATTATGTACTGTACATAAAATATCAAAGTACATCAAATATACATTATATAATGTACATAAGATAAAAAAGTTCACCAAATATATATTATATACTGTACATAAAATATAAATGTACACCAAATATATATTATATACTGTATATAAAATAGGCTACACCAACTCTATATAATATACTGTACATAAAATATGTATGTAAACAAAATATGCATTATATACTGTACACAAATGTCAATGTACACCAAATAAATATTATATACTGTGCATAAAATACCAAAAAGTACACAAAATATGTATTATATACTGTACATAACATATCAAAAATGTCACCTAATATTTATTACATGCTGTACATAAAATATCAAAAATACAGTAAATATATATTATATTCTGTGCATAAAATATAAAAATACACCATAAATATATTAAATACTGTATGTAAAATATCAAAAATTACACCAAATATATGTTACATACCGTACATAATATATAAAGAAGTACACCAAATATATATAATACACCGCACATAAAACATCTAATTGTACACCCAATAAGTATTATATAGTGAAAATAAAGTGTCCAATATAAATTATATAATGTAAATAAAATATCAAATATATATAATATTCTCTACATAAAATATAAATGTACACCAAATATGTAAAAAAAAGTGTCTATAAAATATCAAGTATATAATATATACTGGACATAAAATATCAAACGTGTATTATGTACTGTACTTAAAATGACAAAAAGTACACCAAATATATATTTTATACTGTATGTAAAATATCAAAGTACACCAAATATATATTATATACCGTATCCAAAATATCATCACAAAGTTCACCAAATATATACCATATACAGTACATAAATTATCAAAAAGCACACCAAATATATATTATATGCAGCACATAAAATATCAAAAATACACCAAATATATATTATATACTGTACATAAAATATCAAAAACTGCTCAATATATACACGATATACCATACTTACAATATCAAAAAGTACACCAAATGTATGTTACATACTGTACATAAAGTAAATAAAAGTACATCAAATGTATGTTATAAATTGTATGTAAAAACCAAAGTACCCCAAATATACTTTATTTACTGTATATTAAATATCAAAGTACACCAAATACTTATTATGTGCTGTATTTAAAATATAAAAGTACACCAAATATATAATACATGCAGTACATAAAATATCAAATTTACAACAAATATATATTATATAATGTATTATATATAAAATATATTATTATATATAATATATATTTTATATATAATATAAAAAATATACTATATATTATAGACATTATATAATATATATAATATATATTATATACAAAATATAATATATATAATACATATTAAATGTAATATATTATATAGTATATATTATGTATAATATATTATATATCATATATAAAATATTATATGTTTACTATAAAATATAAATATATTTTATTTATTTAAATATTTATATAGATATCTGTATAAATATATAAATATTTATATAGATATCTGTATAAAAATAAAAATATTTATATATATATCCATATAAATATATAAACATTATTTATATAGATATCCATATAAATATATAAATATTTACATATGTATCTGTATAAATATGTAAATATTATTTATATAGATACCTGTTTAATATATAAATATTATTTATATAGATATCTCTACAAATATATAAATATTATTTATATAGAAATATGTTTAAATATATAATTATTTCTATAGGTATCTGTATAAATATATAAATATTTCTATACATATCTGTATAAACTTATAAATATTCTTTATACAGCTATCTGCATAAACTTATAAATATTTATTCAGATATATGTATAAACATGTAAATATTTACAGAGATATCTGTATTAATATGTAAATATTTATACAGATATCTGTATAAACATGAAATTATTTATAGAGATATCTGTATAAACATGTAAATATTTATACAGATATCTGTATAAGCATATAAATATTTATACAGATCTCTGTATAATCATGTAAATATTTATGCAGATATCTCTATAAACATCTAAATATTTATACAGATACCAGTATAATCATATAAATATTTATACAGATATATGTATAAACATAGAAATATTTATACAGATATCTTTGTAAATATATAAATATTTATTTATATGGATATCTGCATGAACATATAAATTTTATATTGATATTTGTATAAACATATAAATATTTATATACATATCAGTATAAATATATAGGTATTATTTAAATAGATATGTGTATAAATATATAAATATTTACATAGATATCTGTATAAATATATAAATATTATTTATATAGATACCTGGTTTAATATATATTATTTATATTGATATCTGTTTAAATATATCAATATTATTTATACAGATATATGTTTAAATATATAAATAATTATATAGTTATCTGTATAAATATATAAATATTTATACAGATATCTGTGTAAACATATAAATATTATTCAAATATCTGCATAAACATATTTATACAGATAACTGTACAAACATAAATATTTATACAGTTATCTCTATAAATATGAAGATATTTACAGAGATATCTGAATAAACCTGTGAATATTTATACAGATATCTGTATAAACCTATAAATATTTATACAGAAATGTGTATAAACCTATAAATATTTATACAGAGATCTGTATAAACCTATAAATATTTATACAGATACCTGTATAAAGCTATAAATATTTATACAGATATCTGTATAAACATGTAAATATTTATATAGATATCGGAATAAACATGTAAATATTTGTACAGAATATTTATAAACATGTAAATATATACACAGAATATATATAAACATGTCAATATTTACACAGATATCCGTATAAAGATGTCAATATTTACACCGATATCCGTATAAACATGTAAATATTTACACATATATCTGTATAAACATGTAAATATTTACACAGAATCTGTATAAACCTGAAAATATTTACACAGAATCTGTATGAACCTGTAAATATTTACACAGAATCTGTATAAACCTGTAAATATTTACCCAGAATCTGTATAAAGCTGTAAATATTTACACAGAATCGGTATATACCTGTAAATATTTACAGACAATCTATATAAATCTGTAAATATTAACACATAATCTGTATAAACCTGTAAATATTTACACAGAATCGGTACAAACCAGTAAATATGTACACATAATCTGTAAACCTGTAAATATTTACGCAGAATCAGTATAAACATGTCAATAGTAACACAAAATCTGTATAAACCTGTAAATATTTACACAGAGTCTGCATAAACCTGTAAATATTTACAGAGAATCTGTATAAACCTGTAAATATTTACACAGTATCTGTACAAACCTGTAAATATTTACACAGAATCTGTAAAAACCTGTAAATATTTACACAGAATCTCTATGAACATGTAAATATTTAAACAGATTCTCTATAAACCTTTAAATATTTACACAGAATCTGCATAAACATGTAAATATTTACTCAGAATCTGAATAAACATGTAAATATTTACAGAGTATCAGTATAAACATGTAAATATTTACACAGAATCTATATAAACATGTAAATATTTACACAGAATCTATATGAACATGTCAATATTTACACAAATACCTGCATAAACATGTCAATTTTTACACAGATATCTATAAAAAGATGTCAATATTTACACAGATATCTGTATAAACATGTCAATATTTACACAGATATCTGTATAAAGATGTCAATATTTACACAGATATTTGCATAAAGATGTCAATATTAACACAGATATCTGTATAAACCTGTAAATATTTACACAGAATTTGTAAAAAGCTGTATATATTTACACAGAATCTGTATAATCCTGTAAACATTTACACAGAATCGGTATAAACATGTAAATATTTACACAGAATCTGTATAATTATGTCAATATTTACACAGATAACTCCATAAACATGTCAAAATTTACACAGATATCTGTATAAACATGTCAATATTTACACAGATGTCTGTATAAAGATATCAATATTTACAGATATCTTAAAAACATGTAAACATATACACAGATATCTGTATAAACATGTAAATATTTACATAGAATCTGTAAAACCTGTAAATATTTACACAGAATCTGTATAATCCTGTGAATATTTACACAGCATCTGTATAAACCCTTAAATATTTACACAGAATCTGTATAAACATATAAATATTAACACAGAATCTGTATGAACATGTCAATATTTACACAGATACCTGCATAAACATCTCAATTTTTACACATATATCTGTATAAAGATGTCAAAATTTACACAAATATCTGTAAAAAGATGTCAATATTTACACAGATATCTGTATAAAAATGTAAATATTGACACAGATATCTGTATAAACATGAAAATATTTACACAGAATCTGTAAAAACCTGTAAATATTTACACAGAATCTGTATCAACATGTAAATATTTACACAGAATATGTATAAACATGTAAATATTTACACAGAATCTGTATAAACATGTAAATATTTACGTGGAATCTGTATAAACATGTAAATATTTACCCAGAATCAGTATAAAGATGTAAATATTTACAAAGAATCTGTATAAAGATGTAAATATTTACACGGAATCTGTAATAACCTTGAAACATTTACACAGAATCTGTATAACTATGTTAATATTTACACAGAATCTATATGAGCATGTACATATTTACACAGAATCTGTATCAACATGTAAATATTTACAGAGAATCTGTAAAAACCTGCAAATATTTACACAGAATCTTCAGAAACCTGTAAATATTTACACAGAATCGGTATAAACCTGTAAATATTTACACAGAATCTATATAAACCCCTAAATATTTACACAGAGTCTGTATAAAACTGTAAATATTTACACAGAATCTGTATGTGCATGAAAATATTTACACAGAATCTATATGAACATGTAAATATTTACACAGAATCTGTACAAACATGTCAATATTTACACAGAATCTGTATGAACATGTAAATATTTACACAGAATCTGTATAAACATGTCAATATTTACACTGAATCTGTATAAACATGTCAATATTTACACACAATCTGTATAAACATGTCAATATTTACACAGAATCTGTATAAACATGAAATATTTACACAGAATCAGTATAAACATGTAAATATTTACACAGAATCTGTATAAACATGTAAATATTTACACAGAATTTTTATAAACATGTAAATATGTAGACAGAATCTGTATAAACATGTAAATATTTACACAGAATCAGTATAAAGATGTAAATATTTACAAAGAATCTGTACAAAGATGTAAATATTTACACGGAATCTGTAATAACCTTGAAACATTTACACAGAATCTGTATAAATATGTAAATATTTACAAAGAATCTGTATGAACATGTAAATATTTACACAGAATGTGTATAAACATGTAAATGTTTACACAGAATATATATGAACATGTAAATATTTACACAGAATCTGTACAGACATATCAATATTTACACAGAATCTGTATGAACATGTAAATATTTACACAGAATCTGTATAAACATGTAAATATTTACACAGAATCTGTAAAAACCAGTAAATATTTACACAGAATCTGTATATACCTGTAAATTTTTACACAGAATCTGTATAAACATGTATTTACACAGAATCTTTATAAACATGTAAATATTTACACTGAATCTGTATAAACATGTAAACATTTACACAGAATCTGTATAAACATGTAAATATTTACAAAGAATCTGTATAAACATGTAAATATTTACACTTAATCTGTATAAACATGTAAATATTCATACAGAATCGATACGAACATGTAAATATTTACACAGAATCTGTAGGAACATGTATATATTTACATAGAATCTGAATAAACCTGTGAATATTTACACAGAATCTGTATGAACATGTAAATATTTGCACAGAATATGTATGAACATGTAAATATTCAAACAGAATCTGTATGAACCTGTAACTATTTACACAGAATCTGTATAAACATGTAAATATTTACACAGAATCTGTATAAACATGTAAATATTTCTGCAGAATCTGTATAAATATGTGAATATTTACAAAGAATCAGAGTAAAGATGTAAATATTTACCAAGATTCTGTATAAAGTTGTAAATATTTACACCGAATCTGTAAAAACCTTTAAACATTTACACAGAATCTGTATAACTATGTAAATATTTACACAGAATCTGTATGAACATGTACATATTTACTCAGAATCTGTATCAACACGTAAATATTTACACAGAATCTGTATAAACTTGTAAATATTTACACAGAATCTGTAAAAACCTGCAAATATTTACACAAAATCTTTAAAAACCTGTAAATATTTACACAGAATCTGTATAAACCTGTAAATATTTACACAGAATCTGTATAAACCCCTAAATATTTACACAATGTCTGTATAAACCTGTAAATATTTACACAGAATCTGTATGAGCATGTAAATATTTACACATAATCTGTATAAACATGTCAATATTTACACAGAATCTGTATAAACATGAAAATATTTACACAGAATCCCTATAAACATGTAAGTATTTACACACAATCAGTATAAACATGTAAATATTTACACAGAATCTGCATAAACATGTAAATACTTACACAGAATCTGTAAAAACCAGTAAATATTTACACAGAATCTGTATATACCTGTAAATATTTACACAGAATCTGTATAAACATGTATTTACACAGAATCTTTATAAACATGTAAATATTTACACTGAATCTGTATAAACATGTAAATATTTACACAGAATCTGTATAAACATGTAAATATTTACAAAGAATCTGTATAAACATGTAAATATTTACACTTAATCTGTATAAACATGTAAATATTCATACAGAATCGATACGAACATGTAAATATTTACACAGAATCTGTAGGAACATGTATATATTTACATAGAATCTGAATAAACCTGTGAATATTTACACAGAATCTATATGAACCTGTAAGTATTTACACAGAATATGTATGAACATGTAAATATTCAAACAGAATCTGTATGAACATGTAACTATTTACACAGAATCTGTATAAACAGGTAAATATTTACACAGAATCTGTATGAACATGTAAATATTTACAAAGAATCTGTATGATCATGTAAATTTTTACAGAGAATCTGTATGAACATGTATATATTTACACAGTATCTGTATGAACATCTAAATATTTACACAGAATCTGTATGAACATGTAAATATTTACACAGAATCTGTATGAACATGTAAATATTTACACAGAATCTGTATGAACAGGTACATATTTACACAGAATCTGTATCAACATGTAAATATTTACACAGAATCTGTATAAACATGTAAATATTTACGCAGAATCTGTGTAAACATGTAAATATTTATGCAGAATCTGAATAAACATGTGAATATTTACAAAGAATCAGAGTAAAGATGTAAATATTTACCAAGATTCTGTATAAAGATGTAAATATTTACACCGAATCTGTAAAAACCTTTAAACATTTACACAGAATCTGTATAACTATGTAAATATTTACACAGAATCTGTATGAACATGTACATATTTACTCAAAATCTGTATCAACACGTAAATATTTACACAGAATCTGTATAAACTTGTAAATATTTACACAGAATCTGTAAAAACCTGCAAATATTTACTCAGAATCTTTAAAAACCTGTAAATATTTACACAGAATCTGTATAAACCCATAAATATTTACACAGAATCTGTATAAACCCCTAAATATTTACACAGTGTCCGTATAAACCTGTAAATATTTACACAGAATCTATATGAGCATGTAAATATTTACACATAATCTGTATAAACATGTCAATATTTACACATAATCTGTATAAACATGAAAATATTTACACAGAATCCCTATAAACATGTAAATATTTACACACAATCAGTATAAACATGTAAATATTTACACAGAATCTGCATAAACATGTCAATATTTACACAGAATCTGTATAAACATGTAAATATTTACACTTAATCTGTATAAACATGTAAATATTCATACAGAATTGATACGAACATGTAAATATTTACACAGAACCTGTAGGAACATGTATATATTTACATAGAATCTGTATGAACATGTAAATATTTACACAGAATCTGTATGAACATGTAAATATTTACACAGAATCTGTATGAACATGTAAATATTTACACAGAATCTGTATGAACAGGTACATATTTACACAGAATCTCTATCAACATGTAAATATTTACACAGAATCTGTATAAACATGTAAATATTTACAAAGAATCTGTATAAACATGTAAATATTTATGCAGAATCTGTATAAACATGTGAATATTTACAAAGAATCAGAGTAAAGATGTACATGTTTACCAAGATTCTGTATAAAGACGTAAATATTTACACCGAATCTGTAAAAACCTTTAAACATTTACACAGAATCTGTATAACTATGTAAATATTTACACAGAATCTGTATGAACATGTACATATTTACTCAGAATCTGTAAAAACCTGCAAATATTTACACAGAATCTTTAAAAACCTGTAAATATTTACACAGAATCTGTATAAACCTGTAAATATTTACACAGAATCTCTATAAACCCCTAAATATTTACACAGTGTCTGTATAAACCTGTAAATATTTACACAGAATCTGTATGAGCATGTAAATATTTACACATAATCTGTATAAACATGTCAATATTTACACAGAATCTGTATAAACATGAAAATATTTACACAGAATCCCAATAAACATGTAAATATTTACACACAATCAGTATGAACATGTAAATATTTACACAGAATCTGTATAAACATGTAAATATTTACACAGAATGTGTATGAAAACGTAAATATTTACACAGAATGTGTATAAACATGTAAATGTTTACACAGAATCTGTATAAACGTAAATATTTTTACAGAATCTCTAAAAACATGTAAATATTTACACAGAATCTTTATAAACATGTCATTATTTACACAGAATCTGTATAAACATGTAAATATTTACAAAGAATCTGTATAAACATGTAAATAATTACACAGAATCTGTATAGACATGTAAATATTTACACAGAATCTGTGTAAACATGTAAATATTTACACAGAAACTTTATGAACAGGTACATATTTACACAGAATCTTTATGAACAGGTACATATTTACACAGTATCTTTATGAACAGGTACATATTTACACAGAATCTGTATGAACAGGTACATATTTACACAAAATCTGTATCAACATGTAAATATATACACAGAATCTGTATAAACATATAAATATTTACACAGAATCTGTATAAACATGTAAATATTTACAAAGAATCTGTATAAACATGTCAATATTTACACAGGATCTGTATAAACATCTCAATATTTACACAGAATCTTTATGAACATGTAAATATTTACACAGAATCTGTATAAACATGTCAATATTTACACAGAATCTGCATAAACCTGAAAATATTTACACAGAATCTGTATAAACATGTAAATATTTACACAGAATCTGTATAAACATGTAAATATTTACACAGAATCTGTATAAACCTGTAAATATTCACACAGAATCTATATAAACATTTCAATATTTACACAGAATCTGTATAAACACGTAAATATTTACACTGAATCAGTATAAACATGTAAATATTTACACAGAATCTGTATGAACCTGTAAATATTTACACAGAATCTGTATGAACATGTAAATATTTACACAGAATCTCTATGAACATGTAATTATTTACACAGAATCTGTATGAACAGGTACATATTTACACAGAATCTGTATGAACATGTCAATATTTACACAGAATCTGCATAAACATGAAAATATTTACACAGAATCTGTATCAACATGTAAATATTTACACAGAATCTGTACAAACATGTAAATATTTACACAGAATCTGTATGAACATGTCAATATTTACACAGAATCTCCATAAACATGACAATATTTACACATAATCTGCATAAACATGGATATATTTACACAGAATCTGCATAAACATGTAAATATTTACACAGAATCTGTATAAACATAAATATTTACACAGAATCTGTATAAACATGTAAATATTTACACAGAATCTGTACAAACATGTAAATATTTACACAGAATCTGTATGAACACGTTAATATTTACACAGAATCTGTATAAACATGAAAATATTTACACAGAATATGTATAAACACGTAAATATTTACACAGAATGTGTATAAACATCTAAATATTTACACAGAATCTTTATAAACATGTAAATATTTACACAGAATCTGTATAAACATGTAAATATTTACACAGAATCTGTATGAACATGTCAATATTTACACAGAATCTGTATAAACATGTCAATATTTACACTGAATCTGTATTAACATGTCAATATTTACACAGAATCTGTTTAAACATGTAAATGTTTACACAGAATCTGTAAAAACCAGTAAATATTTACACAGAATCTTTAAAAACCTGTAAATATTTACACAGTATCTGTATAAACATGTCAATAATTACACAGAATCTGTATAAACATGTCAATATTTACACAGAATCAGTATAAACATGAAAATATTTACAAAGAATCTGTATAAACATGTTAATATTTACACAGAATTTTTATAAACATGTAAATATTTACACAGAATCTTTATAAACATGTAAATATTTACACAGAATCTGTATAAATATGTAAATATTTACAAAGAATCTGTATAAAAATGTAAATATTTACACAGAATATGTATAAACATGTAAATATTCACACAGAATCTGTATAAACATGTAAATATTTACACAGAATCTGTATGAACATGTAAATATTGACACAGAATCTGTATAAACATGTCAATATTTACACAGAATCCGCGTAAACATGTAAATATTTACACAGAATCTGTAAAAACCAGTAAATATTTACACAGAATCTGTATATACCTGTAAATATTTACACAGAATCTGTATGAACATGTAAATATTTAAACAGAATCTGTATGAACATGTAAATGTTTACACAGACTCTGTATATACTTGTAAATATTTACACAGGATCAGTATGAACATGTAAATATTTACACTGAATCTGTATGAAATTGTAAATGTTTACACAGAATCTGAATAAACATGTAAATATTTACACAGAAACTCTAAAAACATGTAAATATTTACCAGAATCTGTAAAAACATGTAAATATTTACACAGAATCTGTATAAACATGAAAATAATTACAAAGAATCTGTGTAAACATGTAAATATTAACACAGAATCAGTATAAACATGTAAATATTTACACACAATCTGTGTAAACATGTAAATATTTCTACAGAATGTGTATGAACATGTAAATATTTACACAGAATGTATATAAACATGTAAATATTTACACAGAATCTGAAAAAACCAGCAAATATTTACACAGAATCTTTAAATCCTGTAAATATTTACACAGAATCTGTATAAACATGTCAATATTTACAAAGAATCTGTATAAACATGTCAATATTTACACAGAATGTTTATGAACCTGTAAATATTTACACAGAATCTGTATGAACATGTAAATATTTACACAGAATCTGTATATATCTGTAAATATTTACAGCGAATCTGTATGAACATGTAAATATTTACACAGAATCTGTATAAACATGTAAATATTTACACAGAATCTGTATAAACATGTAAATATTCACACAGAATCTGTATAAACATGTAAATCGTTACACAGAATCTGTATAAACATGTAAATATTTACACAGAATCTGTATGAAGATGTAAATATTTACACAGAATGTGTATAAACATGAAAATATTTACACAGAATCTGCATAAACATGTTAATATTTACAGAGAATCTTTATAAACATGTAAATATTTACACAGAATCTGTATAAACATGTAAATATTTACAAAGAATCTGTATAAATATGTAAATATTTACACAGAATCTGTAAAAACCACTAAATATTAACACAGAATCTGTATATACCGGTAAATATTTACAGAGAATCTCTATGAACATGTAAATATTTACAAAGAATCTGTATGAACATGTAAATATTTACACAGAATCTGTATATATCTGTAAATATTTACACCGAATCTGTATGAACATGTAAATATTTACACAGAATCTGTATAAACATGTAAATATTTACACAGAATCTGTATAAACATGTAAATATTCACACAGAATCTGTATAAACATGTAAATATTTACACAGAATCTGTATAAACATGTAAATATTTACGAAGAATCTGTATGAAGATGTAAATATTTACACAGAATGTGTATATACATGTAAATATTTACACAGAATCTCTAAAAAACAATAAATATTTACACCGAATCTTTAAAAACCTGTAAACATTTACAAGGGATATGTATGAACATGTACATATCAACACTGATTCTGTATCAACATGTAAATATTTACACAGAATATGTATGAACATGTAAATATTTATACAGAATCAGTATGGAAATGTAAATATTTACACAGAATCTGTATAAACATGTAAATATTTACACAGAATCTGTAGGAGCATGTAAATATTTACACCGAATCTTTATAAACATGTAAATATTTAGACAGAATTTGTGTAAACATGTAAATATTTACACATAATCTGTATAGACATGTAAATATTTACACAGAATCTGTATGAACATGTAAATATTTACACAGAATCTGTATAAACATGTAAATATTTACACAGAATCTGTATAAACATGTAAATATTTACAGAGAATCTGTATAAACATGTAAATATTTACAAAGAATCTGTACGAACATGTCAATATTTACACAGAATCTGTAAAAACATGTAAATATTTACACAGAATCTGTATGAACATGTAAATATTTACACAGAATCTGTATGAACATGTAAATATTTACACAGAATCTGTATAAAGATGTCAATATTTACACAGAATCTGCATAAACATGAACATATTTACACAGAATCTGTATAAACATGTAAATATTTACACAGAATCGGTATAAACATGTAAATATTTACAAAGAATCTGTATAAATATGTAAATATTTACACAGAATCTGTGTAAACATGTAAATATTTACAAAGAATCTGTATGAACATGTCAATATTTACACAGAATCTTTATAAACATGTAAATATTTACACAGAATCTGTAAGAATATGTAAATATTTACACAGAATCTGTATAAACATGTCAATATTTACACAGAATCTGCATAAACATGAAAATATTTACACAGAATCTGTATAAACATGTAAATATTTACACAGAATCTGTATAGACATGAAAATATTTCTACAGAATGTATATAAACATGTAAATATTTATACAGAATTTGTATAAACATGTAAATATTTACACATAATCTTTATAAACATGTAAATATTTACACAGAATCTGTGTAAACATGTAAATATTTACAAAGAATCTGTATAAACATGTAAATATTTACAAAGAATCTGTATAAACATGTAAATATTTACACTTAATCTGTATAAACATGTAAATATTCATACAGAATCGATACGAACATGTAAATATTTACACAGAATCTGTAGGAACATGTATATATTTACATAGAATCTGAATAAACCTGTGAATATTTACACAGAATCTATATGAACCTGTAAGTATTTACACAGAATATGTATGAACATGTAAATATTCAAACAGAATCTGTATGAACATGTAACTATTTACACAGAATCTGTATAAACAGGTAAATATTTACACAGAATCTGTATGAACATGTAAATATTTACAAAGAATCTGTATGATCATGTAAATTTTTACAGAGAATCTGTATGAACATGTATATATTTACACAGTATCTGTATGAACATCTAAATATTTACACAGAATCTGTATCAACATGTAAATATTTACACAGAATCTGTATGAACATGTAAATATTTACACAGAATCTGTATGAACAGGTACATATTTACACAGAATCTGTATCAACATATAAATATTTACACAGAATCTGTATAAACATGTAAATATTCACGCAGAATCTGTATAAACATGTAAATATTTATGCAGAATCTGAATAAACATGTGAATATTTACAAAGAATCAGAGTAAAGATGTAAATATTTACCAAGATTCTGTATAAAGATGTAAATATTTACACCGAATCTGTAAAAACCTTTAAACATTTACACAGAATCTGTATAACTATGTAAATATTTACACAGAATCTGTATGAACATGTCAATATTTACACAGAATATGTATGAACATGTAAATATTTACACAGAATCTGTATAAACATGTCAATATTTACACCGAATCTCCATAAACATGATAATATTTACACAGAATCTGTATAAACATGTAAATATTTACACAGAATCTGTATAAGCATGTAAATATTTACACAGAATCGGTATAAACCTGTAAATATTTACACAGAATGTGTATGAACATGTAAATATTTACACAGAATCTGTATAAACATGTAAATATTTACACAGAATCTGTATAAACATGTAAATATTTACACAGAATCTGTATAAACATGTAAATATTTTCACAGTATGTGTGAACATGTAAATATTTACACAGAATGTGTATAAACATGTAAATATTTACACAGAATCTGTAAAAACCAGTAAATATTTACACAGAATCTTTAAATCCTGTAAATATTTACACAGAATCTGTATGAACATGTCAATATTTACACAGAATCTGTATAAACATGTCAATATTTACACTGAATCTGTATTAACATGTCAATATTTACACAGAATCTGTATAAACATGTAAATGTTTACACAGAATCTGTAAAAACCAGTAAATATTTACACAGAATCTTTAAAAACCTGTAAATATTTACACAGTATCTGTATAAACATGTCAATAATTACACAGAATCTGTATAAACATGTCAATATTTACACAGAATCAGTATAAACATGAAAATATTTACAAAGAATCTGTATAAACATGTTAATATTTACACAGAATTTTTATAAACATGTAAATATTTACACAGAATCTTTATAAACATGTAAATATTTACACAGAATCTGTATAAATATGTAAATATTTACAAAGAATCTGTATAAAAATGTAAATATTTACACAGAATATGTATAAACATGTAAATATTCACACAGAATCTGTATAAACATGTAAATATTTACACAGAATCTGTATGAACATGTAAATATTGACACAGAATCTGTATAAACATGTCAATATTTACACAGAATCCGCGTAAACATGTAAATATTTACACAGAATCTGTAAAAACCAGTAAATATTTACACAGAATCTGTATATACCTGTAAATATTTACACAGAATCTGTATGAACATGTAAATATTTAAACAGAATCTGTATGAACATGTAAATGTTTACACAGACTCTGTATATACTTGTAAATATTTACACAGGATCAGTATGAACATGTAAATATTTACACTGAATCTGTATGAAATTGTAAATGTTTACACAGAATCTGAATAAACATGTAAATATTTACACAGAAACTCTAAAAACATGTAAATATTTACCAGAATCTGTAAAAACATGTAAATATTTACACAGAATCTGTATAAACATGAAAATAATTACAAAGAATCTGTGTAAACATGTAAATATTAACACAGAATTAGTATAAACATGTAAATATTTACACACAATCTGTGTAAACATGTAAATATTTCTACAGAATGTGTATGAACATGTAAATATTTACACAGAATGTATATAAACATGTAAATATTTACACAGAATCTGTAAAAACCGGCAAATATTTACACAGAATCTTTAAATCCTGTAAATATTTACACAGAATCTGTATAAACATGTCAATATTTACAAAGAATCTGTATAAACATGTCAATATTTACACAGAATGTTTATGAACCTGTAAATATTTACACAGAATCTGTATGAACATGTAAATATTTACACAGAATCTCTATGAACATGTAATTATTTACACAGAATCTGTATGAACAGGTACATATTTACACAGAATCTGTATGAACATGTCAATATTTACACAGAATCTGCATAAACATGAAAATATTTACACAGAATCTGTATCAACATGTAAATATTTACACAGAATCTGTACAAACATGTAAATATTTACACAGAATCTGTATGAACATGTAAATATTTACACAGAATCTGTATAAACATGAAATTATTTACACAGAATCTGTATAAACATGTAAATATTTACACAGAATCTTTATAAACATGTAAATATTTACACAGAATCTGTTTAAACATGTAAATATTTACACAGAATCTGTATAAATATGTAAATATTTACACAGAATCTGTAAAAACCACTAAATATTAACACAGAATCTGTATATACCTGTAAATATTTACAGATTCTATATGAACATGTAAATATTTACACAGAATCTGTATGAACATGTAAATATTTACACAGAATCTGTATATATCTGTAAATATTTACACCGAATCTGTATGAACATGTAAATATTTACACAGAATCTGTATAAACATGTAAATATTTACACAGAATCTGTATAAACATGTAAATATTCACACAGAATCTGTATAAACATGTAAATAGTTACACAGAATCTGTATAAACATGTAAATATTTACACAGAATCTGTATGAAGATGTAAATATTTACACAGATTGTGTATAAACATGAAAATATTTACACAGAATCTGCATAAACATGTTAATATTTACAGAGAATCTTTATAAACATGTAAATATTTACACAGAATCTGTATAAACATGTAAATATTTACACAGAATCTGTATAAATATGTAAATATTTACACAGAATCTGTAAAAACCACTAAATATTAACACAGAATCTGTATATACCGGTAAATATTTACAGAGAATCTCTATGAACATGTAAATATTTACAAAGAATCTGTATGAACATGTAAATATTTACACAGAATCTGTATATATCTGTAAATATTTACACCGAATCTGTATGAACATGTAAATATTTACACAGAATCTGTATAAACATGTAAATATTTACACAGAATCTGTATAAACATGTAAATATTCACACAGAATCTGTATAAACATGTAAATATTTACACATAATCTGTATAAACATGTAAATATTTACGAAGAATCTGTATGAAGATGTAAATATTTACACAGAATGTGTATGTACATGTAAATATTTACACAGAATCTCTAAAAAACAGGAAATATTTACACCGAATCTTTAAAAACCTGTAAACATTTACAAGGAATATGTATGAACATGTACATATCAACACTGATTCTGTATCAACATGTAAATATTTACACAGAATATGTATGAACATGTAAATATTTATACAGAATCAGTATGGAAATGTAAATATTTACACAGAATCTGTATAAACATGTAAATATTTACACAGAATCTGTAGGAGCATGTAAATATTTACACCGAATCTTTATAAACATGTAAATATTTAGACAGAATTTGTGTAAACATGTAAATATTTACACATAATCTGTATAGACATGTAAATATTTACACAGAATCTGTATGAACATGTAAATATTTACACAGAATCTGTATAAACATGTAAATATTTACACAGAATCTGTATAAACATGTAAATATTTACACAGAATCTGTAAAAACCAGTAAATATTTACACAGAATCTGTACATACCTGTAAATTTTTACACAGAATCTGTATAAACATGTATTTACACAGAATCTTTATAAACATGTAAATATTTACACTGAATCTGTATAAACATGTAAACATTTACACAGAATCTGTATAAACATGTAAATATTTACAAAGAATCTGTATAAACATGTAAATATTTACACTTAATCTGTATAAACATGTAAATATTCATACAGAATCGATACGAACATGTAAATATTTACACAGAATCTGTAGGAACATGTATATATTTACATAGAATCTGAATAAACCTGTGAATATTTACACAGAATCTGTATGAACATGTAAATATTTGCACAGAATATGTATGAACATGTAAATATTCAAACAGAATCTGTATGAACCTGTAACTATTTACACAGAATCTGTATAAACATGTAAATATTTACACAGAATCTGTATAAACATGTAAATATTTCTGCAGAATCTGTATAAATATGTGAATATTTACAAAGAATCAGAGTAAAGATGTAAATATTTACCAAGATTCTGTATAAAGTTGTAAATATTTACACCGAATCTGTAAAAACCTTTAAACATTTACACAGAATCTGTATAACTATGTAAATATTTACACAGAATCTGTATGAACATGTACATATTTACTCAGAATCTGTATCAACACGTAAATATTTACACAGAATCTGTATAAACTTGTAAATATTTACACAGAATCTGTAAAAACCTGCAAATATTTACACAAAATCTTTAAAAACCTGTAAATATTTACACAGAATCTGTATAAACCTGTAAATATTTACACAGAATCTGTATAAACCCCTAAATATTTACACAATGTCTGTATAAACCTGTAAATATTTACACAGAATCTGTATGAGCATGTAAATATTTACACATAATCTGTATAAACATGTCAATATTTACACAGAATCTGTATAAACATGAAAATATTTACACAGAATCCCTATAAACATGTAAGTATTTACACACAATCAGTATAAACATGTAAATATTTACACAGAATCTGCATAAACATGTAAATACTTACACAGAATCTGTAAAAACCAGTAAATATTTACACAGAATCTGTATATACCTGTAAATATTTACACAGAATCTGTATAAACATGTATTTACACAGAATCTTTATAAACATGTAAATATTTACACTGAATCTGTATAAACATGTAAATATTTACACAGAATCTGTATAAACATGTAAATATTTACAAAGAATCTGTATAAACATGTAAATATTTACACTTAATCTGTATAAACATGTAAATATTCATACAGAATCGATACGAACATGTAAATATTTACACAGAATCTGTAGGAACATGTATATATTTACATAGAATCTGAATAAACCTGTGAATATTTACACAGAATCTATATGAACCTGTAAGTATTTACACAGAATATGTATGAACATGTAAATATTCAAACAGAATCTGTATGAACATGTAACTATTTACACAGAATCTGTATAAACAGGTAAATATTTACACAGAATCTGTATGAACATGTAAATATTTACAAAGAATCTGTATGATCATGTAAATTTTTACAGAGAATCTGTATGAACATGTATATATTTACACAGTATCTGTATGAACATCTAAATATTTACACAGAATCTGTATGAACATGTAAATATTTACACAGAATCTGTATGAACATGTAAATATTTACACAGAATCTGTATGAACAGGTACATATTTACACAGAATCTGTATCAACATGTAAATATTTACACAGAATCTGTATAAACATGTAAATATTTACGCAGAATCTGTGTAAACATGTAAATATTTATGCAGAATCTGAATAAACATGTGAATATTTACAAAGAATCAGAGTAAAGATGTAAATATTTACCAAGATTCTGTATAAAGATGTAAATATTTACACCGAATCTGTAAAAACCTTTAAACATTTACACAGAATCTGTATAACTATGTAAATATTTACACAGAATCTGTATGAACATGTACATATTTACTCAAAATCTTTATCAACACGTAAATATTTACACAGAATCTGTATAAACTTGTAAATATTTACACAGAATCTGTAAAAACCTGCAAATATTTACTCAGAATCTTTAAAAACCTGTAAATATTTACACAGAATCTGTATAAACCCGTAAATATTTACACAGAATCTGTATAAACCCCTAAATATTTACACAGTGTCCGTATAAACCTGTAAATATTTACACAGAATCTATATGAGCATGTAAATATTTACACATAATCTGTATAAACATGTCAATATTTACACATAATCTGTATAAACATGAAAATATTTACACAGAATCCCTATAAACATGTAAATATTTACACACAATCAGTATAAATATGTAAATATTTACACAGAATCTGCATAAACATGTAAATATTTACACAGAATCTGTATAAACATGTAAATATTTACACTTAATCTGTATAAACATGTAAATATTCATACAGAATTGATACGAACATGTAAATATTTACACAGAATCTGTAGGAACATGTATATATTTACATAGAATCTGTATGAACATGTAAATATTTACACAGAATCTGTATGAACATGTAAATATTTACACAGAATCTGTATGAACATGTAAATATTTACACAGAATCTGTATGAACAGGTACATATTTACACAGAATCTCTATCAACATGTAAATATTTACACAGAATCTGTATAAACATGTAAATATTTACAAAGAATCTGTATAAACATGTAAATATTTATGCAGAATCTGTATAAACATGTGAATATTTACAAAGAATCAGAGTAAAGATGTACATATTTACCAAGATTCTGTATAAAGACGTAAATATTTACACCGAATCTGTAAAAACCTTTAAACATTTACACAGAATCTGTATAACTATGTAAATATTTACAAAGAATCTGTATGAACATGTACATATTTACTCAGAATCTGTAAAAACCTGCAAATATTTACACAGAATCTTTAAAAACCTGTAAATATTTACACAGAATCTGTATAAACCTGTAAATATTTACACAGAATCTCTATAAACCCCTAAATATTTACACAGTGTCTGTATAAACCTGTAAATATTTACACAGAATCTGTATGAGCATGTAAATATTTACACATAATCTGTATAAACATGTCAATATTTACACAGAATCTGTATAAACATGAAAATATTTACACAGAATCCCAATAAACATGTAAATATTTACACACAATCAGTATGAACATGTAAATATTTACACAGAATCTGTATAAACATGTAAATATTTACACAGAATGTGTATGAAAACGTAAATATTTACACAGAATGTGTATAAACATGTAAATGTTTACACAGAATCTGTATAAACGTAAATATTTTTACAGAATCTCTAAAAACATGTAAATATTTACACAGAATCTTTATAAACATGTCATTATTTACACAGAATCTGTATAAACATGTAAATATTTACAAAGAATCTGTATAAACATGTAAATATTTACACAGAATCTGTATAGACATGTAAATATTTACACAGAATCTGTGTAAACATGTAAATATTTACACAGAAACTTTATGAACAGGTACATATTTACACAGAATCTTTATGAACAGGTACATATTTACACAGTATCTTTATGAACAGGTACATATTTACACAGAATCTGTATGAACAGGTACATATTTACACAAAATCTGTATCAACATGTAAATATATAAACAGAATCTGTATAAACATATAAATATTTACACAGAATCTGTATAAACATGTAAATATTTACAAAGAATCTGTATAAACATGTCAATATTTACACAGGATCTGTATAAACATCTCAATATTTACACAGAATCTTTATGAACATGTAAATATTTACACAGAATCTGTATAAACATGTCAATATTTACACAGAATCTGCATAAACCTGAAAATATTTACACAGAATCTGTATAAACATGTAAATATTTACACAGAATCTGTATAAACATGTAAATATTTACACAGAATCTGTATAAACCTGTAAATATTCACACAGAATCTATATAAACATTTCAATATTTACACAGAATCTGTATAAACATGTAAATATTTACACTGAATCAGTATAAACATGTAAATATTTACACAGAATCTGTATGAACCTGTAAATATTTACACAGAATCTGTATGAACATGTAAATATTTACACAGAATCTCTATGAACATGTAATTATTTACACAGAATCTGTATGAACAGGTACATATTTACACAGAATCTGTATGAACATGTCAATATTTACACAGAATCTGCATAAACATGAAAATATTTACACAGAATCTGTATCAACATGTAAATATTTACACAGAATCTGTACAAACATGTAAATATTTACACAGAATCTGTATGAACATGTAAATATTTACACAGAATCTGTATAAACATGAAATTATTCACACAGAATCTGTATAAACATGTAAATACACAGAATCTTTATAAACATGTAAATATTTACACAGAATCTGTTTAAACATGTAAATATTTACACAGAATCTGTTTAAACATGTAAATATTTACACAGAATCTGTATAAATATGTAAATATTTACACAGAATCTGTAAAAACCACTAAATATTAACACAGAATCTGTATATACCTGTAAATATTTACAGATTCTATATGAACATGTAAATATTTACACAGAATCTGTATGAACATGTAAATATTTACACAGAATCTGTATATATCTGTAAATATTTACAGCGAATCTGTATGAACATGTAAATATTTACACAGAATCTGTATAAACATGTAAATATTTACACAGAATCTGTATAAACATGTAAATATTCACACAGAATCTGTATAAACATGTAAATCGTTACACAGAATCTGTATAAACATGTAAATATTTACACAGAATCTGTATGAAGATGTAAATATTTACACAGAATGTGTATAAACATGAAAATATTTACACAGAATCTGCATAAACATGTTAATATTTACAGAGAATCTTTATAAACATGTAAATATTTACACAGAATCTGTATAAACTTGTAAATATTTACACAGAATCTGTAAAAACCTGCAAATATTTACTCAGAATCTTTAAAAACCTGTAAATATTTACACAGAATCTGTATAAACCCGTAAATATTTAAACAGAATCTGTATAAACCCCTAAATATTTACACAGTGTCCGTATAAACCTGTAAATATTTACACAGAATCTATATGAGCATGTAAATATTTACACATAATCTGTATAAACATGTCAATATTTACACATAATCTGTATAAACATGAAAATATTTACACAGAATCCCTATAAACATGTAAATATTTACACACAATCAGTATAAACATGTAAATATTTACACAGAATCTGCATAAACATGTAAATATTTACACAGAATCTGTATAAACATGTAAATATTTACACTTAATCTGTATAAACATGTAAATATTCATACAGAATTGATACGAACATGTAAATATTTACACAGAATCTGTAGGAACATGTATATATTTACATAGAATCTGTATGAACATGTAAATATTTACACAGAATCTGTATGAACATGTAAATATTTACACAGAATCTGTATGAACATGTAAATATTTACACAGAATCTGTATGAACAGGTACATATTTACACAGAATCTCTATCAACATGTAAATATTTACACAGAATCTGTATAAACATGTAAATATTTACAAAGAATCTGTATAAACATGTAAATATTTATGCAGAATCTGTATAAACATGTGAATATTTACAAAGAATCAGAGTAAAGATGTACATGTTTACCAAGATTCTGTATAAAGACGTAAATATTTACACCGAATCTGTAAAAACCTTTAAACATTTACACAGAATCTGTATAACTATGTAAATATTTACACAGAATCTGTATGAACATGTACATATTTACTCAGAATCTGTAAAAACCTGCAAATATTTACACAGAATCTTTAAAAACCTGTAAATATTTACACAGAATCTGTATAAACCTGTAAATATTTACACAGAATCTCTATAAACCCCTAAATATTTACACAGTGTCTGTATAAACCTGTAAATATTTACACAGAATCTGTATGAGCATGTAAATATTTACACATAATGTGTATAAACATGTCAATATTTACACAGAATCTGTATAAACATGAAAATATTTACACAGAATCCCAATAAACATGTAAATATTTACACACAATCAGTATGAACATGTAAATATTTACACAGAATCTGTATAAACATGTAAATATTTACACAGAATGTGTATGAAAACGTAAATATTTACACAGAATGTGTATAAACATGTAAATGTTTACACAGAATCTGTATAAACGTAAATATTTTTACAGAATCTCTAAAAACATGTAAATATTTACACAGAATCTTTATAAACATGTCATTATTTACACAGAATCTGTATAAACATGTAAATATTTACAAAGAATCTGTATAAACATGTAAATATTTACACAGAATCTGTATAGACATGTAAATATTTACACAGAATCTGTGTAAACATGTAAATATTTACACAGAAACTTTATGAACAGGTACATATTTACACAGAATCTTTATGAACAGGTACATATTTACACAGTATCTTTATGAACAGGTACATATTTACACAGAATCTGTATGAACAGGTACATATTTACACAAAATCTGTATCAACATGTAAATATATACACAGAATCTGTATAAACATATAAATATTTACACAGAATCTGTATAAACATGTAAATATTTACAAAGAATCTGTATAAACATGTCAATATTTACACAGGATCTGTATAAACATCTCAATATTTACACAGAATCTTTATGAACATGTAAATATTTACACAGAATCTGTATAAACATGTCAATATTTACACAGAATCTGCATAAACCTGAAAATATTTACACAGAATCTGTATAAACATGTAAATATTTACACAGAATCTGTATAAACATGTAAATATTTACACAGAATCTGTATAAACCTGTAAATATTCACACAGAATCTATATAAACATTTCAATATTTACACAGAATCTGTATAAACACGTAAATATTTACACTGAATCAGTATAAACATGTAAATATTTACACAGAATCTGTATGAACCTGTAAATATTTACACAGAATCTGTATGAACATGTAAATATTTACACAGAATCTCTATGAACATGTAATTATTTACACAGAATCTGTATGAACAGGTACATATTTACACAGAATCTGTATGAACATGTCAATATTTACACAGAATCTGCATAAACATGAAAATATTTACACAGAATCTGTATCAACATGTAAATATTTACACAGAATCTGTACAAACATGTAAATATTTACACAGAATCTGTATGAACATGTAAATATTTACACAGAATCTGTATAAACATGAAATTATTCACACAGAATCTGTATAAACATGTAAATATTTACACAGAATCTTTATAAACATGTAAATATTTACACAGAATCTGTTTAAACATGTAAATATTTACACAGAATCTGTATAAACATGTATTTACACAGAATCTTTATAAACATGTAAATATTTACACTGAATCTGTATAAACATGTAAATATTTACACAGAATCTGTATAAACATGTAAATATTTACAAAGAATCTGTATAAACATGTAAATATTTACACTTAATCTGTATAAACATGTAAATATTCATACAGAATCGATACGAA
The DNA here is from genome assembly GCF_028858775.2 of Pan troglodytes. Classification (NCBI taxonomy): domain Eukaryota; kingdom Metazoa; phylum Chordata; class Mammalia; order Primates; family Hominidae; genus Pan; species Pan troglodytes. Next base: position 9,787,980 of record NC_072420.2, on the reverse strand, counting down.
CATGTAAATATTTACACAGAATCTGTAGGAACATGTATATATTTACATAGAATCTGAATAAACCTGTGAATATTTACACAGAATCTATATGAACCTGTAAGTATTTACACAGAATATGTATGAACATGTAAATATTCAAACAGAATCTGTATGAACATGTAACTATTTACACAGAATCTGTATAAACAGGTAAATATTTACACAGAATCTGTATGAACATGTAAATATTTACAAAGAATCTGTATGATCATGTAAATTTTTACAGAGAATCTGTATGAACATGTATATATTTACACAGTATCTGTATGAACATCTAAATATTTACACAGAATCTGTATGAACATGTAAATATTTACACAGAATCTGTATGAACATGTAAATATTTACACAGAATCTGTATGAACAGGTACATATTTACACAGAATCTGTATCAACATGTAAATATTTACACAGAATCTGTATAAACATGTAAATATTTACGCAGAATCTGTGTAAACATGTAAATATTTATGCAGAATCTGAATAAACATGTGAATATTTACAAAGAATCAGAGTAAAGATGTAAATATTTACCAAGATTCTGTATAAAGATGTAAATATTTACACCGAATCTGTAAAAACCTTTAAACATTTACACAGAATCTGTATAACTATGTAAATATTTACACAGAATCTGTATGAACATGTACATATTTACTCAAAATCTTTATCAACACGTAAATATTTACACAGAATCTGTATAAACTTGTAAATATTTACACAGAATCTGTAAAAACCTGCAAATATTTACTCAGAATCTTTAAAAACCTGTAAATATTTACACAGAATCTGTATAAACCCGTAAATATTTACACAGAATCTGTATAAACCCCTAAATATTTACACAGTGTCCGTATAAACCTGTAAATATTTACACAGAATCTATATGAGCATGTAAATATTTACACATAATCTGTATAAACATGTCAATATTTACACATAATCTGTATAAACATGAAAATATTTACACAGAATCCCTATAAACATGTAAATATTTACACACAATCAGTATAAATATGTAAATATTTACACAGAATCTGCATAAACATGTAAATATTTACACAGAATCTGTATAAACATGTAAATATTTACACTTAATCTGTATAAACATGTAAATATTCATACAGAATTGATACGAACATGTAAATATTTACACAGAATCTGTAGGAACATGTATATATTTACATAGAATCTGTATGAACATGTAAATATTTACACAGAATCTGTATGAACATGTAAATATTTACACAGAATCTGTATGAACATGTAAATATTTACACAGAATCTGTATGAACAGGTACATATTTACACAGAATCTCTATCAACATGTAAATATTTACACAGAATCTGTATAAACATGTAAATATTTACAAAGAATCTGTATAAACATGTAAATATTTATGCAGAATCTGTATAAACATGTGAATATTTACAAAGAATCAGAGTAAAGATGTACATATTTACCAAGATTCTGTATAAAGACGTAAATATTTACACCGAATCTGTAAAAACCTTTAAACATTTACACAGAATCTGTATAACTATGTAAATATTTACAAAGAATCTGTATGAACATGTACATATTTACTCAGAATCTGTAAAAACCTGCAAATATTTACACAGAATCTTTAAAAACCTGTAAATATTTACACAGAATCTGTATAAACCTGTAAATATTTACACAGAATCTCTATAAACCCCTAAATATTTACACAGTGTCTGTATAAACCTGTAAATATTTACACAGAATCTGTATGAGCATGTAAATATTTACACATAATCTGTATAAACATGTCAATATTTACACAGAATCTGTATAAACATGAAAATATTTACACAGAATCCCAATAAACATGTAAATATTTACACACAATCAGTATGAACATGTAAATATTTACACAGAATCTGTATAAACATGTAAATATTTACACAGAATGTGTATGAAAACGTAAATATTTACACAGAATGTGTATAAACATGTAAATGTTTACACAGAATCTGTATAAACGTAAATATTTTTACAGAATCTCTAAAAACATGTAAATATTTACACAGAATCTTTATAAACATGTCATTATTTACACAGAATCTGTATAAACATGTAAATATTTACAAAGAATCTGTATAAACATGTAAATATTTACACAGAATCTGTATAGACATGTAAATATTTACACAGAATCTGTGTAAACATGTAAATATTTACACAGAAACTTTATGAACAGGTACATATTTACACAGAATCTTTATGAACAGGTACATATTTACACAGTATCTTTATGAACAGGTACATATTTACACAGAATCTGTATGAACAGGTACATATTTACACAAAATCTGTATCAACATGTAAATATATACACAGAATCTGTATAAACATATAAATATTTACACAGAATCTGTATAAACATGTAAATATTTACAAAGAATCTGTATAAACATGTCAATATTTACACAGGATCTGTATAAACATCTCAATATTTACACAGAATCTTTATGAACATGTAAATATTTACACAGAATCTGTATAAACATGTCAATATTTACACAGAATCTGCATAAACCTGAAAATATTTACACAGAATCTGTATAAACATGTAAATATTTACACAGAATCTGTATAAACATGTAAATATTTACACAGAATCTGTATAAACCTGTAAATATTCACACAGAATCTATATAAACATTTCAATATTTACACAGAATCTGTATAAACATGTAAATATTTACACTGAATCAGTATAAACATGTAAATATTTACACAGAATCTGTATGAACCTGTAAATATTTACACAGAATCTGTATGAACATGTAAATATTTACACAGAATCTCTATGAACATGTAATTATTTACACAGAATCTGTATGAACAGGTACATATTTACACAGAATCTGTATGAACATGTCAATATTTACACAGAATCTGCATAAACATGAAAATATTTACACAGAATCTGTATCAACATGTAAATATTTACACAGAATCTGTACAAACATGTAAATATTTACACAGAATCTGTATGAACATGTAAATATTTACACAGAATCTGTATAAACATGAAATTATTCACACAGAATCTGTATAAACATGTAAATACACAGAATCTTTATAAACATGTAAATATTTACACAGAATCTGTTTAAACATGTAAATATTTACACAGAATCTGTTTAAACATGTAAATATTTACACAGAATCTGTATAAATATGTAAATATTTACACAGAATCTGTAAAAACCACTAAATATTAACACAGAATCTGTATATACCTGTAAATATTTACAGATTCTATATGAACATGTAAATATTTACACAGAATCTGTATGAACATGTAAATATTTACACAGAATCTGTATATATCTGTAAATATTTACAGCGAATCTGTATGAACATGTAAATATTTACACAGAATCTGTATAAACATGTAAATATTTACACAGAATCTGTATAAACATGTAAATATTCACACAGAATCTGTATAAACATGTAAATCGTTACACAGAATCTGTATAAACATGTAAATATTTACACAGAATCTGTATGAAGATGTAAATATTTACACAGAATGTGTATAAACATGAAAATATTTACACAGAATCTGCATAAACATGTTAATATTTACAGAGAATCTTTATAAACATGTAAATATTTACACAGAATCTGTATAAACTTGTAAATATTTACACAGAATCTGTAAAAACCTGCAAATATTTACTCAGAATCTTTAAAAACCTGTAAATATTTACACAGAATCTGTATAAACCCGTAAATATTTAAACAGAATCTGTATAAACCCCTAAATATTTACACAGTGTCCGTATAAACCTGTAAATATTTACACAGAATCTATATGAGCATGTAAATATTTACACATAATCTGTATAAACATGTCAATATTTACACATAATCTGTATAAACATGAAAATATTTACACAGAATCCCTATAAACATGTAAATATTTACACACAATCAGTATAAACATGTAAATATTTACACAGAATCTGCATAAACATGTAAATATTTACACAGAATCTGTATAAACATGTAAATATTTACACTTAATCTGTATAAACATGTAAATATTCATACAGAATTGATACGAACATGTAAATATTTACACAGAATCTGTAGGAACATGTATATATTTACATAGAATCTGTATGAACATGTAAATATTTACACAGAATCTGTATGAACATGTAAATATTTACACAGAATCTGTATGAACATGTAAATATTTACACAGAATCTGTATGAACAGGTACATATTTACACAGAATCTCTATCAACATGTAAATATTTACACAGAATCTGTATAAACATGTAAATATTTACAAAGAATCTGTATAAACATGTAAATATTTATGCAGAATCTGTATAAACATGTGAATATTTACAAAGAATCAGAGTAAAGATGTACATGTTTACCAAGATTCTGTATAAAGACGTAAATATTTACACCGAATCTGTAAAAACCTTTAAACATTTACACAGAATCTGTATAACTATGTAAATATTTACACAGAATCTGTATGAACATGTACATATTTACTCAGAATCTGTAAAAACCTGCAAATATTTACACAGAATCTTTAAAAACCTGTAAATATTTACACAGAATCTGTATAAACCTGTAAATATTTACACAGAATCTCTATAAACCCCTAAATATTTACACAGTGTCTGTATAAACCTGTAAATATTTACACAGAATCTGTATGAGCATGTAAATATTTACACATAATCTGTATAAACATGTCAATATTTACACAGAATCTGTATAAACATGAAAATATTTACACAGAATCCCAATAAACATGTAAATATTTACACACAATCAGTATGAACATGTAAATATTTACACAGAATCTGTATAAACATGTAAATATTTACACAGAATGTGTATGAAAACGTAAATATTTACACAGAATGTGTATAAACATGTAAATGTTTACACAGAATCTGTATAAACGTAAATATTTTTACAGAATCTCTAAAAACATGTAAATATTTACACAGAATCTTTATAAACATGTCATTATTTACACAGAATCTGTATAAACATGTAAATATTTACAAAGAATCTGTATAAACATGTAAATATTTACACAGAATCTGTATAGACATGTAAATATTTACACAGAATCTGTGTAAACATGTAAATATTTACACAGAAACTTTATGAACAGGTACATATTTACACAGAATCTTTATGAACAGGTACATATTTACACAGTATCTTTATGAACAGGTACATATTTACACAGAATCTGTATGAACAGGTACATATTTACACAAAATCTGTATCAACATGTAAATATATACACAGAATCTGTATAAACATATAAATATTTACACAGAATCTGTATAAACATGTAAATATTTACAAAGAATCTGTATAAACATGTCAATATTTACACAGGATCTGTATAAACATCTCAATATTTACACAGAATCTTTATGAACATGTAAATATTTACACAGAATCTGTATAAACATGTCAATATTTACACAGAATCTGCATAAACCTGAAAATATTTACACAGAATCTGTATAAACATGTAAATATTTACACAGAATCTGTATAAACATGTAAATATTTACACAGAATCTGTATAAACCTGTAAATATTCACACAGAATCTATATAAACATTTCAATATTTACACAGAATCTGTATAAACACGTAAATATTTACACTGAATCAGTATAAACATGTAAATATTTACACAGAATCTGTATGAACCTGTAAATATTTACACAGAATCTGTATGAACATGTAAATATTTACACAGAATCTCTATGAACATGTAATTATTTACACAGAATCTGTATGAACAGGTACATATTTACACAGAATCTGTATGAACATGTCAATATTTACACAGAATCTGCATAAACATGAAAATATTTACACAGAATCTGTATCAACATGTAAATATTTACACAGAATCTGTACAAACATGTAAATATTTACACAGAATCTGTATGAACATGTAAATATTTACACAGAATCTGTATAAACATGAAATTATTCACACAGAATCTGTATAAACATGTAAATATTTACACAGAATCTTTATAAACATGTAAATATTTACACAGAATCTGTTTAAACATGTAAATATTTACACAGAATCTGTTTAAACATGTAAATATTTACACAGAATCTGTATAAATATGTAAATATTTACACAGAATCTGTAAAAACCACTAAATATTAACACAGAATCTGTATATACCTGTAAATATTTACAGATTCTATATGAACATGTAAATATTTACACAGAATCTGTATGAACATGTAAATATTTACACAGAATCTGTATATATCTGTAAATATTTACAGCGAATCTGTATGAACATGTAAATATTTACACAGAATCTGTATAAACATGTAAATATTTACACAGAATCTGTATAAACATGTAAATATTCACACAGAATCTGTATAAACATGTAAATAGTTACACAGAATCTGTATAAACATGTAAATATTTACACAGAATCTGTATGAAGATGTAAATATTTACACAGAATGTGTATAAACATGAAAATATTTACACAGAATCTGCATAAACATGTTAATATTTACAGAGAATCTTTATAAACATGTAAATATTTACACAGAATCTGTATAAACTTGTAAATATTTACACAGAATCTGTAAAAACCTGCAAATATTTACTCAGAATCTTTAAAAACCTGTAAATATTTACACAGAATCTGTATAAACCCGTAAATATTTAAACAGAATCTGTATAAACCCCTAAATATTTACACAGTGTCCGTATAAACCTGTAAATATTTACACAGAATCTATATGAGCATGTAAATATTTACACATAATCTGTATAAACATGTCAATATTTACACATAATCTGTATAAACATGAAAATATTTACACAGAATCCCTATAAACATGTAAATATTTACACACAATCAGTATAAACATGTAAATATTTACACAGAATCTGCATAAACATGTAAATATTTACACAGAATCTGTATAAACATGTAAATATTTACACTTAATCTGTATAAACATGTAAATATTCATACAGAATTGATACGAACATGTAAATATTTACACAGAATCTGTAGGAACATGTATATATTTACATAGAATCTGTATGAACATGTAAATATTTACACAGAATCTGTATGAACATGTAAATATTTACACAGAATCTGTATGAACATGTAAATATTTACACAGAATCTGTATGAACAGGTACATATTTACACAGAATCTCTATCAACATGTAAATATTTACACAGAATCTGTATAAACATGTAAATATTTACAAAGAATCTGTATAAACATGTAAATATTTATGCAGAATCTGTATAAACATGTGAATATTTACAAAGAATCAGAGTAAAGATGTACATGTTTACCAAGATTCTGTATAAAGACGTAAATATTTACACCGAATCTGTAAAAACCTTTAAACATTTACACAGAATCTGTATAACTATGTAAATATTTACACAGAATCTGTATGAACATGTACATATTTACTCAGAATCTGTAAAAACCTGCATATATTTACACAGAATCTTTAAAAACCTGTAAATATTTACACAGAATCTGTATAAACCTGTAAATATTTACACAGAATCTCTATAAACCCCTAAATATTTACACAGTGTCTGTATAAACCTGTAAATATTTACACAGAATCTGTATGAGCATGTAAATATTTACACATAATCTGTATAAACATGTCAATATTTACACAGAATCTGTATAAACATGAAAATATTTACACAGAATCCCAATAAACATGTAAATATTTACACACAATCAGTATGAACATGTAAATATTTACACAGAATCTGTATAAACATGTAAATATTTACACAGAATGTGTATGAAAACGTAAATATTTACACAGAATGTGTATAAACATGTAAATGTTTACACAGAATCTGTATAAACGTAAATATTTTTACAGAATCTCTAAAAACATGTAAATATTTACACAGAATCTTTATAAACATGTCATTATTTACACAGAATCTGTATAAACATGTAAATATTTACAAAGAATCTGTATAAACATGTAAATATTTACACAGAATCTGTATAGACATGTAAATATTTACACAGAATCTGTGTAAACATGTAAATATTTACACAGAAACTTTATGAACAGGTACATATTTACACAGAATCTTTATGAACAGGTACATATTTACACAGTATCTTTATGAACAGGTACATATTTACACAGAATCTGTATGAACAGGTACATATTTACACAAAATCTGTATCAACATGTAAATATATACACAGAATCTGTATAAACATATAAATATTTACACAGAATCTGTATAAACATGTAAATATTTACAAAGAATCTGTATAAACATGTCAATATTTACACAGGATCTGTATAAACATCTCAATATTTACACAGAATCTTTATGAACATGTAAATATTTACACAGAATCTGTATAAACATGTCAATATTTACACAGAATCTGCATAAACCTGAAAATATTTACACAGAATCTGTATAAACATGTAAATATTTACACAGAATCTGTATAAACATGTAAATATTTACACAGAATCTGTATAAACCTGTAAATATTCACACAGAATCTATATAAACATTTCAATATTTACACAGAATCTGTATAAACACGTAAATATTTACACTGAATCAGTATAAACATGTAAATATTTACACAGAATCTGTATGAACCTGTAAATATTTACACAGAATCTGTATGAACATGTAAATATTTACACAGAATCTCTATGAACATGTAATTATTTACACAGAATCTGTATGAACAGGTACATATTTACACAGAATCTGTATGAACATGTCAATATTTACACAGAATCTGCATAAACATGAAAATATTTACACAGAATCTGTATCAACATGTAAATATTTACACAGAATCTGTACAAACATGTAAATATTTACACAGAATCTGTATGAACATGTAAATATTTACACAGAATCTGTATAAACATGAAATTATTCACACAGAATCTGTATAAACATGTAAATATTTACACAGAATCTTTATAAACATGTAAATATTTACACAGAATCTGTTTAAACATGTAAATATTTACACAGAATCTGTTTAAACATGTAAATATTTACACAGAATCTGTATAAATATGTAAATATTTACACAGAATCTGTAAAAACCACTAAATATTAACACAGAATCTGTATATACCTGTAAATATTTACAGATTCTATATGAACATGTAAATATTTACACAGAATCTGTATGAACATGTAAATATTTACACAGAATCTGTATATATCTGTAAATATTTACAGCGAATCTGTATGAACATGTAAATATTTACACAGAATCTGTATAAACATGTAAATATTTACACAGAATCTGTATAAACATGTAAATATTCACACAGAATCTGTATAAACATGTAAATCGTTACACAGAATCTGTATAAACATGTAAATATTTACACAGAATCTGTATGAAGATGTAAATATTTACACAGAATGTGTATAAACATGAAAATATTTACACAGAATCTGCATAAACATGTTAATATTTACAGAGAATCTTTATAAACATGTAAATATTTACACAGAATCTGTATAAACATGTAAATATTTACAAAGAATCTGTATAAATATGTAAATATTTACACAGAATCTGTAAAAACCACTAAATATTAACACAGAATCTGTATATACCGGTAAATATTTACAGAGAATCTCTATGAACATGTAAATATTTACAAAGAATCTGTATGAACATGTAAATATTTACACAGAATCTGTATATATCTGTAAATATTTACACCGAATCTGTATGAACATGTAAATATTTACACAGAATCTGTATAAACATGTAAATATTTACACAGAATCTGTATAAACATGTAAATATTCACACAGAATCTGTATAAACATGTAAATATTTACACATAATCTGTATAAACATGTAAATATTTACGAAGAATCTGTATGAAGATGTAAATATTTACACAGAATGTGTATATACATGTAAATATTTACACAGAATCTCTAAAAAACAATAAATATTTACACCGAATCTTTAAAAACCTGTAAACATTTACAAGGAATATGTATGAACATGTACATATCAACACTGATTCTGTATCAACATGTAAATATTTACACAGAATATGTATGAACATGTAAATATTTATACAGAATCAGTATGGAAATGTAAATATTTACACAGAATCTGTATAAACATGTAAATATTTACACAGAATCTGTAGGAGCATGTAAATATTTACACCGAATCTTTATAAACATGTAAATATTTAGACAGAATTTGTGTAAACATGTAAATATTTACACATAATCTGTATAGACATGTAAATATTTACACAGAATCTGTATGAACATGTAAATATTTACACAGAATCTGTATAAACATGTAAATATTTACACAGAATCTGTATAAACATGTAAATATTTACAGAGAATCTGTATAAACATGTAAATATTTACAAAGAATCTGTACGAACATGTCAATATTTACACAGAATCTGTAAAAACATGTAAATATTTACACAGAATCTGTATGAACATGTAAATATTTACACAGAATCTGTATGAACATGTAAATATTTACACAGAATCTGTATAAAGATGTCAATATTTACACAGAATCTGCATAAACATGAACATATTTACACAGAATCTGTATAAACATGTAAATATTTACACAGAATCGGTATAAACATGTAAATATTTACAAAGAATCTGTATAAATATGTAAATATTTACACAGAATCTGTGTAAACATGTAAATATTTACAAAGAATCTGTATGAACATGTCAATATTTACACAGAATCTTTATAAACATGTAAATATTTACACAGAATCTGTAAGAATATGTAAATATTTACACAGAATCTGTATAAACATGTCAATATTTACACAGAATCTGCATAAACATGAAAATATTTACACAGAATCTGTATAAACATGTAAATATTTACACAGAATCTGTATAGACATGAAAATATTTCTACAGAATGTATATAAACATGTAAATATTTATACAGAATTTGTATAAACATGTAAATATTTACACATAATCTTTATAAACATGTAAATATTTACACAGAATCTGTGTAAACATGTAAATATTTACAAAGAATCTGTATAAACATGTAAATATTTACAAAGAATCTGTATAAACATGTAAATATTTACACTTAATCTGTATAAACATGTAAATATTCATACAGAATCGATACGAACATGTAAATATTTACACAGAATCTGTAGGAACATGTATATATTTACATAGAATCTGAATAAACCTGTGAATATTTACACAGAATCTATATGAACCTGTAAGTATTTACACAGAATATGTATGAACATGTAAATATTCAAACAGAATCTGTATGAACATGTAACTATTTACACAGAATCTGTATAAACAGGTAAATATTTACACAGAATCTGTATGAACATGTAAATATTTACAAAGAATCTGTATGATCATGTAAATTTTTACAGAGAATCTGTATGAACATGTATATATTTACACAGTATCTGTATGAACATCTAAATATTTACACAGAATCTGTATCAACATGTAAATATTTACACAGAATCTGTATGAACATGTAAATATTTACACAGAATCTGTATGAACAGGTACATATTTACACAGAATCTGTATCAACATATAAATATTTACACAGAATCTGTATAAACATGTAAATATTCACGCAGAATCTGTATAAACATGTAAATATTTATGCAGAATCTGAATAAACATGTGAATATTTACAAAGAATCAGAGTAAAGATGTAAATATTTACCAAGATTCTGTATAAAGATGTAAATATTTACACCGAATCTGTAAAAACCTTTAAACATTTACACAGAATCTGTATAACTATGTAAATATTTACACAGAATCTGTATGAACATGTCAATATTTACACAGAATATGTATGAACATGTAAATATTTACACAGAATCTGTATAAACATGTCAATATTTACACCGAATCTCCATAAACATGATAATATTTACACAGAATCTGTATAAACATGTAAATATTTACACAGAATCTGTATAAGCATGTAAATATTTACACAGAATCTGTATAAACCTGTAAATATTTACACAGAATGTGTATGAACATGTAAATATTTACACAGAATCTGTATAAACATGTAAATATTTACACAGAATCTGTATAAACATGTAAATATTTACACAGAATCTGTATAAACATGTAAATATTTTCACAGTATGTGTGAACATGTAAATATTTACACAGAATGTGTATAAACATGTAAATATTTACACAGAATCTGTAAAAACCAGTAAATATTTACACAGAATCTTTAAATCCTGTAAATATTTACACAGAATCTGTATGAACATGTCAATATTTACACAGAATCTGTATAAACATGTCAATATTTACACTGAATCTGTATTAACATGTCAATATTTACACAGAATCTGTATAAACATGTAAATGTTTACACAGAATCTGTAAAAACCAGTAAATATTTACACAGAATCTTTAAAAACCTGTAAATATTTACACAGTATCTGTATAAACATGTCAATAATTACACAGAATCTGTATAAACATGTCAATATTTACACAGAATCAGTATAAACATGAAAATATTTACAAAGAATCTGTATAAACATGTTAATATTTACACAGAATTTTTATAAACATGTAAATATTTACACAGAATCTTTATAAACATGTAAATATTTACACAGAATCTGTATAAATATGTAAATATTTACAAAGAATCTGTATAAAAATGTAAATATTTACACAGAATATGTATAAACATGTAAATATTCACACAGAATCTGTATAAACATGTAAATATTTACACAGAATCTGTATGAACATGTAAATATTGACACAGAATCTGTATAAACATGTCAATATTTACACAGAATCCGCGTAAACATGTAAATATTTACACAGAATCTGTAAAAACCAGTAAATATTTACACAGAATCTGTATATACCTGTAAATATTTACACAGAATCTGTATGAACATGTAAATATTTAAACAGAATCTGTATGAACATGTAAATGTTTACACAGACTCTGTATATACTTGTAAATATTTACACAGGATCAGTATGAACATGTAAATATTTACACTGAATCTGTATGAAATTGTAAATGTTTACACAGAATCTGAATAAACATGTAAATATTTACACAGAAACTCTAAAAACATGTAAATATTTACCAGAATCTGTAAAAACATGTAAATATTTACACAGAATCTGTATAAACATGAAAATAATTACAAAGAATCTGTGTAAACATGTAAATATTAACACAGAATCAGTATAAACATGTAAATATTTACACACAATCTGTGTAAACATGTAAATATTTCTACAGAATGTGTATGAACATGTAAATATTTACACAGAATGTATATAAACATGTAAATATTTACACAGAATCTGTAAAAACCAGCAAATATTTACACAGAATCTTTAAATCCTGTAAATATTTACACAGAATCTGTATAAACATGTCAATATTTACAAAGAATCTGTATAAACATGTCAATATTTACACAGAATGTTTATGAACCTGTAAATATTTACACAGAATCTGTATGAACATGTAAATATTTACACAGAATCTCTATGAACATGTAATTATTTACACAGAATCTGTATGAACAGGTACATATTTACACAGAATCTGTATGAACATGTCAATATTTACACAGAATCTGCATAAACATGAAAATATTTACACAGAATCTGTATCAACATGTAAATATTTACACAGAATCTGTACAAACATGTAAATATTTACACAGAATCTGTATGAACATGTAAATATTTACACAGAATCTGTATAAACATGAAATTATTTACACAGAATCTGTATAAACATGTAAATATTTACACAGAATCTTTATAAACATGTAAATATTTACACAGAATCTGTTTAAACATGTAAATATTTACACAGAATCTGTATAAATATGTAAATATTTACACAGAATCTGTAAAAACCACTAAATATTAACACAGAATCTGTATATACCTGTAAATATTTACAGATTCTATATGAACATGTAAATATTTACACAGAATCTGTATGAACATGTAAATATTTACACAGAATCTGTATATATCTGTAAATATTTACACCGAATCTGTATGAACATGTAAATATTTACACAGAATCTGTATAAACATGTAAATATTTACACAGAATCTGTATAAACATGTAAATATTCACACAGAATCTGTATAAACATGTAAATAGTTACACAGAATCTGTATAAACATGTAAATATTTACACAGAATCTGTATGAAGATGTAAATATTTACACAGATTGTGTATAAACATGAAAATATTTACACAGAATCTGCATAAACATGTTAATATTTACAGAGAATCTTTATAAACATGTAAATATTTACACAGAATCTGTATAAACATGTAAATATTTACACAGAATCTGTATAAATATGTAAATATTTACACAGAATCTGTAAAAACCACTAAATATTAACACAGAATCTGTATATACCGGTAAATATTTACAGAGAATCTCTATGAACATGTAAATATTTACAAAGAATCTGTATGAACATGTAAATATTTACACAGAATCTGTATATATCTGTAAATATTTACACCGAATCTGTATGAACATGTAAATATTTACACAGAATCTGTATAAACATGTAAATATTTACACAGAATCTGTATAAACATGTAAATATTCACACAGAATCTGTATAAACATGTAAATATTTACACATAATCTGTATAAACATGTAAATATTTACGAAGAATCTGTATGAAGATGTAAATATTTACACAGAATGTGTATGTACATGTAAATATTTACACAGAATCTCTAAAAAACAGGAAATATTTACACCGAATCTTTAAAAACCTGTAAACATTTACAAGGAATATGTATGAACATGTACATATCAACACTGATTCTGTATCAACATGTAAATATTTACACAGAATATGTATGAACATGTAAATATTTATACAGAATCAGTATGGAAATGTAAATATTTACACAGAATCTGTATAAACATGTAAATATTTACACAGAATCTGTAGGAGCATGTAAATATTTACACCGAATCTTTATAAACATGTAAATATTTAGACAGAATTTGTGTAAACATGTAAATATTTACACATAATCTGTATAGACATGTAAATATTTACACAGAATCTGTATGAACATGTAAATATTTACACAGAATCTGTATAAACATGTAAATATTTACACAGAATCTGTATAAACATGTAAATATTTACAGAGAATCTGTATAAACATGTAAATATTTACAAAGAATCTGTACGAACATGTCAATATTTACACAGAATCTGTAAAAACATGTAAATATTTACACAGAATCTGTATGAACATGTAAATATTTACACAGAATCTGTATGAACATGTAAATATTTACACAGAATCTGTATAAAGATGTCAATATTTACACAGAATCTGCATGAACATGAACATATTTACACAGAATCTGTATAAACATGTAAATATTTACACAGAATCGGTATAAACATGTAAATATTTACAAAGAATCTGTATAAACATGTAAATATTTACACAGAATCTGTGTAAACATGTAAATATTTACAAAGAATCTGTATGAACATGTCAATATTTTCACAGAATCTTTATAAACATGTAAATATTTACACAGAATCTGTATGAATATGTAAATATTTACACAGAATCTGTATAAACATGTCAATATTTACACAGAATCTGCATAAACATGAAAATATTTACACAGAATCTGTATAAACATGTAAATATTTACACAGAATCTGTATAGACATGTAAATATTTCTACAGAATGTATATAAACATGTAAATATTTATACAGAATTTGTATAAACATGTAAATATTTACACATAATCTTTATAAACATGTAAATATTTACACAGAATCTGTGTAAACATGTAAATATTTACAAAGAATCTGTATGAACATGTCAATATTTACACAGAATCTGTATAAACCTGTAAATATTTACACGGAATCTGTATAAATATGTAAATATTTACACAGAATCTGTATAAACATGTCAATATTTACACAGAATCTCCATAAACATGACAATATTTACACATAATCTGCATAAACATGGATATATTTACACAGAATCTGCATAAACATGTAAATATTTACACAGAATCTGTATAAACATAAATATTTACACAGAATCTGTATAAACATGTAAATATTTACACAGAATCTGTACAAACATGTAAATATTTACACAGAATCTGTATGAACACGTTAATATTTACACAGAATCTGTATAAACATGAAAATATTTACACAGAATATGTATAAACACGTAAATATTTACACAGAATGTGTATAAACATCTAAATATTTACACAGAATCTTTATAAACATGTAAATATTTACACAGAATCTCTATAAACATGTAAATATTTACACAGAATCTGTATGAACATGTCAATATTTACACAGAATCTGTATAAACATGTCAATATTTACACTGAATCTGTATTAACATGTCAATATTTACACAGAATCTGTTTAAACATGTAAATGTTTACACAGAATCTGTAAAAACCAGTAAATATTTACACAGAATCTTTAAAAACCTGTAAATATTTACACAGTATCTGTATAAACATGTCAATAATTACACAGAATCTGTATAAACATGTCAATATTTACAGAGAATCAGTATAAACATGAAAATATTTACAAAGAATCTGTATAAACATGTTAATATTTACACAGAATTTTTATAAACATGTAAATATTTACACAGAATCTTTATAAACATGTAAATATTTACACAGAATCTGTATAAATATGTAAATATTTACAAAGAATCTGTATAAAAATGTAAATATTTACACAGAATATGTATAAACATGTAAATATTCACACAGAATCTGTATAAACATGTAAATATTTACACAGAATCTGTATGAACATGTAAATATTGACACAGAATCTGTATAAACATGTCAATATTTACACAGAATCCGCATAAACATGTAAATATTTACACAGAATCTGTAAAAACCAGTAAATATTTACACAGAATCTGTATATACCTGTAAATATTTACACAGAATCTGTATGAACATGTAAATATTTAAACAGAATCTGTATGAACATGTAAATGTTTACACAGACTCTGTATATACTTGTAAATATTTACACAGGATCAGTATGAACATGTAAATATTTACACTGAATCTGTATGAAATTGTAAATGTTTACACAGAATCTGAATAAACATGTAAATATTTACACAGAAACTCTAAAAACATGTAAATATTTACCAGAATCTGTAAAAACATGTAAATATTTACACAGAATCTGTATAAACATGAAAATAATTACAAAGAATCTGTGTAAACATGTAAATATTAACACAGAATCAGTATAAACATGTAAATATTTACACACAATCTGTGTAAACATGTAAATATTTCTACAGAATGTGTATGAACATGTAAATATTTACACAGAATGTATATAAACATGTAAATATTTACACAGAATCTGTAAAAACCAGCAAATATTTACACAGAATCTTTAAATCCTGTAAATATTTACACAGAATCTGTATAAACATGTCAATATTTACAAAGAATCTGTATAAACATGTCAATATTTACACAGAATGTTTATGAACCTGTAAATATTTACACAGAATCTGTATGAACATGTAAATATTTACACAGAATCTCTATGAACATGTAATTATTTACACAGAATCTGTATGAACAGGTACATATTTACACAGAATCTGTATGAACATGTCAATATTTACACAGAATCTGCATAAACATGAAAATATTTACACAGAATCTGTATAAACATGTAAATATTTACACAGAATCTGTACAAACATGTAAATATTTACACAGAATCTGTATGAACATGTGAATATTTACACAGAATCTGTATAAACATGAAATTATTTACACAGAATCTGTATAAACATGTAAATATTTACACAGAATCTTTATGAACATGTAAATATTTACACAGAATCTGTTTAAACATGTAAATATTTACACAGAATCTGTATAAATATGTAAATATTTACACAGAATCTGTAAAAACCACTAAATATTAACACAGAATCTGTATATACCTGTAGATATTTACAGATTCTATATGAACATGTAAATATTTACACAGAATCTGTATGAACATGTAAATATTTACACAGAATCTGTATATATCTGTAAATATTTACACCGAATCTGTATGAACATGTAAATATTTACACAGAATCTGTATAAACATGTAAATATTTACACAGAATCTGTATAAACATGTAAATATTCACACAGAATCTGTATAAACATGTAAATAGTTACACAGAATCTGTATAAACATGTAAATATTTACACAGAATCTGTATGAAGATGTAAATATTTACACAGATTGTGTATAAACATGAAAATATTTACACAGAATCTGCATAAACATGTTAATACTTACAGAGAATCTTTATAAACATGTAAATATTTACACAGAATCTGTATAAACATGTAAATATTTACACAGAATCTGTATAAATATGTAAATATTTACACAGAATCTGTAAAAACCACTAAATATTAACACAGAATCTGTATATACCGGTAAATATTTACAGAGAATCTCTATGAACATGTAAATATTTACAAAGAATCTGTATGAACATGTAAATATTTACACAGAATCTGTATATATCTGTAAATATTTACACCGAATCTGTATGAACATGTAAATATTTACACAGAATCTGTATAAACATGTAAATATTTACACAGAATCTGTATAAACATGTAAATATTCACACAGAATCTGTATAAACATGTAAATATTTACACATAATCTGTATAAACATGTAAATATTTACGAAGAATCAGTATGAAGATGTAAATATTTACACAGAATGTGTATGTACATGTAAATATTTACACAGAATCTCTAAAAAACAGGAAATATTTACACCGAATCTTTAAAAACCTGTAAACATTTACAAGGAATATGTATGAACATGTACATATCAACACTGATTCTGTATCAACATGTAAATATTTACACAGAATATGTATGAACATGTAAATATTTATACAGAATCAGTATGGAAATGTAAATATTTACACAGAATCTGTATAAACATGTAAATATTTACACAGAATCTGTAGGAGCATGTAAATATTTACACCGAATCTTTATAAACATGTAAATATTTAGACAGAATTTGTGTAAACATGTAAATATTTACACATAATCTGTATAGACATGTAAATATTTACACAGAATCTGTATGAACATGTAAATATTTACACAGAATCTGTATAAACATGTAAATATTTACACAGAATCTGTATGAACATGTAAATATTTACAGAGAATCTGTATAAACATGTAAATATTTACAAAGAATCTGTACGAACATGTCAATATTTACACAGAATCTGTAAAAACATGTAAATATTTACACAGAATCTGTATGAACATGTAAATATTTACACAGAATCTGTATGAACATGTAAATATTTACACAGAATCTGTATAAAGATGTCAATATTTACACAGAATCTGCATGAACATGAACATATTTACACAGAATCTGTATAAACATGTAAATATTTACACAGAATCGGTATAAACATGTAAATATTTACAAAGAATCTGTATAAACATGTAAATATTTACACAGAATCTGTGTAAACATGTAAATATTTACAAAGAATCTGTATGAACATGTCAATATTTTCACAGAATCTTTATAAACATGTAAATATTTACACAGAATCTGTATGAATATGTAAATATTTACACAGAATCTGTATAAACATGTCAATATTTACACAGAATCTGCATAAACATGAAAATATTTACACAGAATCTGTATAAACATGTAAATATTTACACAGAATCTGTATAGACATGTAAATATTTCTACAGAATGTATATAAACATGTAAATATTTATACAGAATTTGTATAAACATGTAAATATTTACACATAATCTTTATAAACATGTAAATATTTACACAGAATCTGTGTAAACATGTAAATATTTACAAAGAATCTGTATGAACATGTCAATATTTACACAGAATCTGTATAAACCTGTAAATATTTACACAGAATCTGTATAAATATGTAAATATTTACACAGAATCTGTATAAACATGTCAATATTTACACAGAATCTCCATAAACATGACAATATTTACACATAATCTGCATAAACATGGATATATTTACACAGAATCTGCATAAACATGTAAATATTTACACAGAATCTGTATAAACATAAATATTTACACAGAATCTGTATAAACATGTAAATATTTACACAGAATCTGTACAAACATGTAAATATTTACACAGAATCTGTATGAACACGTTAATATTTACACAGAATCTGTATAAACATGAAAATATTTACACAGAATATGTATAAACACGTAAATATTTACACAGAATGTGTATAAACATCTAAATATTTACACAGAATCTTTATAAACATGTAAATATTTACACAGAATCTGTATAAACATGTAAATATTTACACAGAATCTGTATGAACATGTAAATATTTACACAGAATCTGTATGAACATGTAAATATTTCCACAGAATCTGTATAAATATGTCAATATTTACACAGAATCTGCATAAACATGAACATATTTACACAGAATCTGTATAAACATGAACATATTTACACAGAATCTGTATAAACATGTAAATATTTACAGAGAATCTGTATAAACATGTAAATATTTACAAAGAATCTGTATGAAGATGTCAATATTTCCACAGAATCTGTATAAACGTAAATATTTACACAGAATCTGTATAAACATGTAAATATTTACACAGAATGTGTATGAACATGTAAATATTTACACAGAATGTGTATAAACATGTAAATATTTACACAGAATCTGTAAAAACCAGTAAATATTTACACAGAATCTTTAAAAACCTGTAAATATTTACACAGAATATGTATGAACATGTACATATCAACACAGATTCTGTATCAACATGTAAATATTTACACAGAATCTGTATGAACATGTAAATAATTACAAAGTATCTGTATGAACATGTAAATATTTACACAGAATCTGTATAAACATGTAAATATTTACACAGAATCTGTATAAACATGTAAATATTTACAGAGAATCTGTATAAACATGTAAATATTTACAAAGAATCTGTACGAACATGTCAATATTTACACAGAATCTGTATAAACATGTAAATATTTACACAGAATCTGTATGAACAAGTAAATATTTACACAGAATCTGTATGAACATGTAAATATTTACACAGAATCTGTATAAAGATGTCAATATTTACACAGAATCTGCATAAACATGAACATATTTACACAGAATCTGTATAAACATGTAAATATTTACACAGAATCGGTATAAACATGTAAATATTTACACAGAATCTGTATAAACATGTAAATATTTACACAGAATCTGTGTAAACATGTAAATATTTACAAAGAATCTGTATGAACATGTCAATATTTACACAGAATCTGTATAAACATGTAAATATTTACACAGAATCTGTATGAATATGTAAATATTTACACAGAATCTGTATAAACATGTCAATATTTACACAGAATCTACATAAACATGAAAATATTTACACAGAATCTGTATAAACATGTAAATATTTACACAGAATCTGTATAGACATGTAAATATTTCTACAGAATGTATATAAACATGTAAATATTTTTACAGAATTTGTATAAACATGTAAATATTTACACATAATCTTTATAAACATGTAAATATTTACACAGAATCTGTGTATACATGTAAATATTTACAAAGAATCTGTATGAACATGTCAATATTTACACAGAATCTGTATAAACCTGTAAATATTTACACAGAATCTGTATACATATGTAAATATTTACACAGAATCTGTATAAATATGTAAATATTTACACAGAATCTGTATAAACATGTCAATTTTTACACAGAATCTTTATAAACATGTAAATATTTACACATAATCTGTATAAACATGTAAATATTTACACAGAATCTGTATGAACATGTAAATATTTACACAGAATCTGTATGAACATGTAAATATTTACACAGAATCTGTATAAAGATGTCAATATTTACACAGAATCTGCATAAACATGAACATATTTACACAGAATCTGTATAAACATGTAAATATTTACACAGAATCTGTATAAACATGTAAATATTTAAAGAGAATCTGTATAAACATGTAAATATTTACAAAGAATCTGTATGAAGATGTCAATATTTCCACAGAATCTGTATAAACGTAAATATTTACACAGAATCTGTATAAACATGTAAATATTTACACAGAATGTGTATGAACATGTAAATATTTACACAGAATGTGTATAAACATGTAAATATTTACACAGAATCTGTAAAAACCAGTAAATATTTACACAGAATCTTTAAAAACCTGTAAATATTTACACAGAATATGTATGAACATGTACATATCAACACAGATTCTGTATCAACATGTAAATATTTACACAGAATATCTATAAACATGTAAATATTTACACAGAATCTGTATAAACATGTCAATATTTACACAGAATGTGTATAAACATGTAAATATTTACACAGAATCTGAATAAAGATGTAAATATTTACACAGAATCTGTAGGAGCATGTAAATATTTACACCGAATCTTTATAAACATGTAAATATTTAGACAGAATTTGTCTAAACGTAAATATTTACACAGAATCTGTATAGACATTTAAATATTTACACAGAATCTGTATAAACATGTAAATATTTACACAGAATCTGTGCAAACATGTAAATATTTACACAGAATCTATATGAACATGTAAATATTTACACAGAATGTGTATAAACATGTTAATGTTTACACAGAATCTGTATGAACATGAAAATATTTACACAGAATCTGTATCAACATGTAAATATTTACACAGAATCTGTACAAACATGTAAATATTTACACAGTATCTGTATGAACATGTAAATATTTACACAGAATCTGTATAAACATGAAATTATTCACCCAGA
Source organism: Pan troglodytes (assembly GCF_028858775.2). Lineage (NCBI taxonomy): Eukaryota > Metazoa > Chordata > Mammalia > Primates > Hominidae > Pan > Pan troglodytes. Next base: position 9,764,778 of record NC_072420.2, on the reverse strand, counting down.
ATCTGTATAAACATGTAAATACACAGAATCTTTATAAACATGTAAATATTTACACAGAATCTGTTTAAACATGTAAATATTTACACAGAATCTGTTTAAACATGTAAATATTTACACAGAATCTGTATAAATATGTAAATATTTACACAGAATCTGTAAAAACCACTAAATATTAACACAGAATCTGTATATACCTGTAAATATTTACAGATTCTATATGAACATGTAAATATTTACACAGAATCTGTATGAACATGTAAATATTTACACAGAATCTGTATATATCTGTAAATATTTACAGCGAATCTGTATGAACATGTAAATATTTACACAGAATCTGTATAAACATGTAAATATTTACACAGAATCTGTATAAACATGTAAATATTCACACAGAATCTGTATAAACATGTAAATCGTTACACAGAATCTGTATAAACATGTAAATATTTACACAGAATCTGTATGAAGATGTAAATATTTACACAGAATGTGTATAAACATGAAAATATTTACACAGAATCTGCATAAACATGTTAATATTTACAGAGAATCTTTATAAACATGTAAATATTTACACAGAATCTGTATAAACTTGTAAATATTTACACAGAATCTGTAAAAACCTGCAAATATTTACTCAGAATCTTTAAAAACCTGTAAATATTTACACAGAATCTGTATAAACCCGTAAATATTTAAACAGAATCTGTATAAACCCCTAAATATTTACACAGTGTCCGTATAAACCTGTAAATATTTACACAGAATCTATATGAGCATGTAAATATTTACACATAATCTGTATAAACATGTCAATATTTACACATAATCTGTATAAACATGAAAATATTTACACAGAATCCCTATAAACATGTAAATATTTACACACAATCAGTATAAACATGTAAATATTTACACAGAATCTGCATAAACATGTAAATATTTACACAGAATCTGTATAAACATGTAAATATTTACACTTAATCTGTATAAACATGTAAATATTCATACAGAATTGATACGAACATGTAAATATTTACACAGAATCTGTAGGAACATGTATATATTTACATAGAATCTGTATGAACATGTAAATATTTACACAGAATCTGTATGAACATGTAAATATTTACACAGAATCTGTATGAACATGTAAATATTTACACAGAATCTGTATGAACAGGTACATATTTACACAGAATCTCTATCAACATGTAAATATTTACACAGAATCTGTATAAACATGTAAATATTTACAAAGAATCTGTATAAACATGTAAATATTTATGCAGAATCTGTATAAACATGTGAATATTTACAAAGAATCAGAGTAAAGATGTACATGTTTACCAAGATTCTGTATAAAGACGTAAATATTTACACCGAATCTGTAAAAACCTTTAAACATTTACACAGAATCTGTATAACTATGTAAATATTTACACAGAATCTGTATGAACATGTACATATTTACTCAGAATCTGTAAAAACCTGCATATATTTACACAGAATCTTTAAAAACCTGTAAATATTTACACAGAATCTGTATAAACCTGTAAATATTTACACAGAATCTCTATAAACCCCTAAATATTTACACAGTGTCTGTATAAACCTGTAAATATTTACACAGAATCTGTATGAGCATGTAAATATTTACACATAATCTGTATAAACATGTCAATATTTACACAGAATCTGTATAAACATGAAAATATTTACACAGAATCCCAATAAACATGTAAATATTTACACACAATCAGTATGAACATGTAAATATTTACACAGAATCTGTATAAACATGTAAATATTTACACAGAATGTGTATGAAAACGTAAATATTTACACAGAATGTGTATAAACATGTAAATGTTTACACAGAATCTGTATAAACGTAAATATTTTTACAGAATCTCTAAAAACATGTAAATATTTACACAGAATCTTTATAAACATGTCATTATTTACACAGAATCTGTATAAACATGTAAATATTTACAAAGAATCTGTATAAACATGTAAATATTTACACAGAATCTGTATAGACATGTAAATATTTACACAGAATCTGTGTAAACATGTAAATATTTACACAGAAACTTTATGAACAGGTACATATTTACACAGAATCTTTATGAACAGGTACATATTTACACAGTATCTTTATGAACAGGTACATATTTACACAGAATCTGTATGAACAGGTACATATTTACACAAAATCTGTATCAACATGTAAATATATACACAGAATCTGTATAAACATATAAATATTTACACAGAATCTGTATAAACATGTAAATATTTACAAAGAATCTGTATAAACATGTCAATATTTACACAGGATCTGTATAAACATCTCAATATTTACACAGAATCTTTATGAACATGTAAATATTTACACAGAATCTGTATAAACATGTCAATATTTACACAGAATCTGCATAAACCTGAAAATATTTACACAGAATCTGTATAAACATGTAAATATTTACACAGAATCTGTATAAACATGTAAATATTTACACAGAATCTGTATAAACCTGTAAATATTCACACAGAATCTATATAAACATTTCAATATTTACACAGAATCTGTATAAACACGTAAATATTTACACTGAATCAGTATAAACATGTAAATATTTACACAGAATCTGTATGAACCTGTAAATATTTACACAGAATCTGTATGAACATGTAAATATTTACACAGAATCTCTATGAACATGTAATTATTTACACAGAATCTGTATGAACAGGTACATATTTACACAGAATCTGTATGAACATGTCAATATTTACACAGAATCTGCATAAACATGAAAATATTTACACAGAATCTGTATCAACATGTAAATATTTACACAGAATCTGTACAAACATGTAAATATTTACACAGAATCTGTATGAACATGTAAATATTTACACAGAATCTGTATAAACATGAAATTATTCACACAGAATCTGTATAAACATGTAAATATTTACACAGAATCTTTATAAACATGTAAATATTTACACAGAATCTGTTTAAACATGTAAATATTTACACAGAATCTGTTTAAACATGTAAATATTTACACAGAATCTGTATAAATATGTAAATATTTACACAGAATCTGTAAAAACCACTAAATATTAACACAGAATCTGTATATACCTGTAAATATTTACAGATTCTATATGAACATGTAAATATTTACACAGAATCTGTATGAACATGTAAATATTTACACAGAATCTGTATATATCTGTAAATATTTACAGCGAATCTGTATGAACATGTAAATATTTACACAGAATCTGTATAAACATGTAAATATTTACACAGAATCTGTATAAACATGTAAATATTCACACAGAATCTGTATAAACATGTAAATCGTTACACAGAATCTGTATAAACATGTAAATATTTACACAGAATCTGTATGAAGATGTAAATATTTACACAGAATGTGTATAAACATGAAAATATTTACACAGAATCTGCATAAACATGTTAATATTTACAGAGAATCTTTATAAACATGTAAATATTTACACAGAATCTGTATAAACATGTAAATATTTACAAAGAATCTGTATAAATATGTAAATATTTACACAGAATCTGTAAAAACCACTAAATATTAACACAGAATCTGTATATACCGGTAAATATTTACAGAGAATCTCTATGAACATGTAAATATTTACAAAGAATCTGTATGAACATGTAAATATTTACACAGAATCTGTATATATCTGTAAATATTTACACCGAATCTGTATGAACATGTAAATATTTACACAGAATCTGTATAAACATGTAAATATTTACACAGAATCTGTATAAACATGTAAATATTCACACAGAATCTGTATAAACATGTAAATATTTACACAGAATCTGTATAAACATGTAAATATTTACGAAGAATCTGTATGAAGATGTAAATATTTACACAGAATGTGTATATACATGTAAATATTTACACAGAATCTCTAAAAAACAATAAATATTTACACCGAATCTTTAAAAACCTGTAAACATTTACAAGGAATATGTATGAACATGTACATATCAACACTGATTCTGTATCAACATGTAAATATTTACACAGAATATGTATGAACATGTAAATATTTATACAGAATCAGTATGGAAATGTAAATATTTACACAGAATCTGTATAAACATGTAAATATTTACACAGAATCTGTAGGAGCATGTAAATATTTACACCGAATCTTTATAAACATGTAAATATTTAGACAGAATTTGTGTAAACATGTAAATATTTACACATAATCTGTATAGACATGTAAATATTTACACAGAATCTGTATGAACATGTAAATATTTACACAGAATCTGTATAAACATGTAAATATTTACACAGAATCTGTATAAACATGTAAATATTTACAGAGAATCTGTATAAACATGTAAATATTTACAAAGAATCTGTACGAACATGTCAATATTTACACAGAATCTGTAAAAACATGTAAATATTTACACAGAATCTGTATGAACATGTAAATATTTACACAGAATCTGTATGAACATGTAAATATTTACACAGAATCTGTATAAAGATGTCAATATTTACACAGAATCTGCATAAACATGAACATATTTACACAGAATCTGTATAAACATGTAAATATTTACACAGAATCGGTATAAACATGTAAATATTTACAAAGAATCTGTATAAATATGTAAATATTTACACAGAATCTGTGTAAACATGTAAATATTTACAAAGAATCTGTATGAACATGTCAATATTTACACAGAATCTTTATAAACATGTAAATATTTACACAGAATCTGTAAGAATATGTAAATATTTACACAGAATCTGTATAAACATGTCAATATTTACACAGAATCTGCATAAACATGAAAATATTTACACAGAATCTGTATAAACATGTAAATATTTACACAGAATCTGTATAGACATGAAAATATTTCTACAGAATGTATATAAACATGTAAATATTTATACAGAATTTGTATAAACATGTAAATATTTACACATAATCTTTATAAACATGTAAATATTTACACAGAATCTGTGTAAACATGTAAATATTTACAAAGAATCTGTATAAACATGTAAATATTTACAAAGAATCTGTATAAACATGTAAATATTTACACTTAATCTGTATAAACATGTAAATATTCATACAGAATCGATACAAACATGTAAATATTTACACAGAATCTGTAGGAACATGTATATATTTACATAGAATCTGAATAAACCTGTGAATATTTACACAGAATCTATATGAACCTGTAAGTATTTACACAGAATATGTATGAACATGTAAATATTCAAACAGAATCTGTATGAACATGTAACTATTTACACAGAATCTGTATAAACAGGTAAATATTTACACAGAATCTGTATGAACATGTAAATATTTACAAAGAATCTGTATGATCATGTAAATTTTTACAGAGAATCTGTATGAACATGTATATATTTACACAGTATCTGTATGAACATCTAAATATTTACACAGAATCTGTATCAACATGTAAATATTTACACAGAATCTGTATGAACATGTAAATATTTACACAGAATCTGTATGAACAGGTACATATTTACACAGAATCTGTATCAACATATAAATATTTACACAGAATCTGTATAAACATGTAAATATTCACGCAGAATCTGTATAAACATGTAAATATTTATGCAGAATCTGAATAAACATGTGAATATTTACAAAGAATCAGAGTAAAGATGTAAATATTTACCAAGATTCTGTATAAAGATGTAAATATTTACACCGAATCTGTAAAAACCTTTAAACATTTACACAGAATCTGTATAACTATGTAAATATTTACACAGAATCTGTATGAACATGTCAATATTTACACAGAATATGTATGAACATGTAAATATTTACACAGAATCTGTATAAACATGTCAATATTTACACCGAATCTCCATAAACATGATAATATTTACACAGAATCTGTATAAACATGTAAATATTTACACAGAATCTGTATAAGCATGTAAATATTTACACAGAATCTGTATAAACCTGTAAATATTTACACAGAATGTGTATGAACATGTAAATATTTACACAGAATCTGTATAAACATGTAAATATTTACACAGAATCTGTATAAACATGTAAATATTTACACAGAATCTGTATAAACATGTAAATATTTTCACAGTATGTGTGAACATGTAAATATTTACACAGAATGTGTATAAACATGTAAATATTTACACAGAATCTGTAAAAACCAGTAAATATTTACACAGAATCTTTAAATCCTGTAAATATTTACACAGAATCTGTATGAACATGTCAATATTTACACAGAATCTGTATAAACATGTCAATATTTACACTGAATCTGTATTAACATGTCAATATTTACACAGAATCTGTATAAACATGTAAATGTTTACACAGAATCTGTAAAAACCAGTAAATATTTACACAGAATCTTTAAAAACCTGTAAATATTTACACAGTATCTGTATAAACATGTCAATAATTACACAGAATCTGTATAAACATGTCAATATTTACACAGAATCAGTATAAACATGAAAATATTTACAAAGAATCTGTATAAACATGTTAATATTTACACAGAATTTTTATAAACATGTAAATATTTACACAGAATCTTTATAAACATGTAAATATTTACACAGAATCTGTATAAATATGTAAATATTTACAAAGAATCTGTATAAAAATGTAAATATTTACACAGAATATGTATAAACATGTAAATATTCACACAGAATCTGTATAAACATGTAAATATTTACACAGAATCTGTATGAACATGTAAATATTGACACAGAATCTGTATAAACATGTCAATATTTACACAGAATCCGCGTAAACATGTAAATATTTACACAGAATCTGTAAAAACCAGTAAATATTTACACAGAATCTGTATATACCTGTAAATATTTACACAGAATCTGTATGAACATGTAAATATTTAAACAGAATCTGTATGAACATGTAAATGTTTACACAGACTCTGTATATACTTGTAAATATTTACACAGGATCAGTATGAACATGTAAATATTTACACTGAATCTGTATGAAATTGTAAATGTTTACACAGAATCTGAATAAACATGTAAATATTTACACAGAAACTCTAAAAACATGTAAATATTTACCAGAATCTGTAAAAACATGTAAATATTTACACAGAATCTGTATAAACATGAAAATAATTACAAAGAATCTGTGTAAACATGTAAATATTAACACAGAATCAGTATAAACATGTAAATATTTACACACAATCTGTGTAAACATGTAAATATTTCTACAGAATGTGTATGAACATGTAAATATTTACACAGAATGTATATAAACATGTAAATATTTACACAGAATCTGTAAAAACCAGCAAATATTTACACAGAATCTTTAAATCCTGTAAATATTTACACAGAATCTGTATAAACATGTCAATATTTACAAAGAATCTGTATAAACATGTCAATATTTACACAGAATGTTTATGAACCTGTAAATATTTACACAGAATCTGTATGAACATGTAAATATTTACACAGAATCTCTATGAACATGTAATTATTTACACAGAATCTGTATGAACAGGTACATATTTACACAGAATCTGTATGAACATGTCAATATTTACACAGAATCTGCATAAACATGAAAATATTTACACAGAATCTGTATCAACATGTAAATATTTACACAGAATCTGTACAAACATGTAAATATTTACACAGAATCTGTATGAACATGTAAATATTTACACAGAATCTGTATAAACATGAAATTATTTACACAGAATCTGTATAAACATGTAAATATTTACACAGAATCTTTATAAACATGTAAATATTTACACAGAATCTGTTTAAACATGTAAATATTTACACAGAATCTGTATAAATATGTAAATATTTACACAGAATCTGTAAAAACCACTAAATATTAACACAGAATCTGTATATACCTGTAGATATTTACAGATTCTATATGAACATGTAAATATTTACACAGAATCTGTATGAACATGTAAATATTTACACAGAATCTGTATATATCTGTAAATATTTACACCGAATCTGTATGAACATGTAAATATTTACACAGAATCTGTATAAACATGTAAATATTTACACAGAATCTGTATAAACATGTAAATATTCACACAGAATCTGTATAAACATGTAAATAGTTACACAGAATCTGTATAAACATGTAAATATTTACACAGAATCTGTATGAAGATGTAAATATTTACACAGATTGTGTATAAACATGAAAATATTTACACAGAATCTGCATAAACATGTTAATACTTACAGAGAATCTTTATAAACATGTAAATATTTACACAGAATCTGTATAAACATGTAAATATTTACACAGAATCTGTATAAATATGTAAATATTTACACAGAATCTGTAAAAACCACTAAATATTAACACAGAATCTGTATATACCGGTAAATATTTACAGAGAATCTCTATGAACATGTAAATATTTACAAAGAATCTGTATGAACATGTAAATATTTACACAGAATCTGTATATATCTGTAAATATTTACACCGAATCTGTATGAACATGTAAATATTTACACAGAATCTGTATAAACATGTAAATATTTACACAGAATCTGTATAAACATGTAAATATTCACACAGAATCTGTATAAACATGTAAATATTTACACATAATCTGTATAAACATGTAAATATTTACGAAGAATCTGTATGAAGATGTAAATATTTACACAGAATGTGTATGTACATGTAAATATTTACACAGAATCTCTAAAAAACAGGAAATATTTACACCGAATCTTTAAAAACCTGTAAACATTTACAAGGAATATGTATGAACATGTACATATCAACACTGATTCTGTATCAACATGTAAATATTTACACAGAATATGTATGAACATGTAAATATTTATACAGAATCAGTATGGAAATGTAAATATTTACACAGAATCTGTATAAACATGTAAATATTTACACAGAATCTGTAGGAGCATGTAAATATTTACACCGAATCTTTATAAACATGTAAATATTTAGACAGAATTTGTGTAAACATGTAAATATTTACACATAATCTGTATAGACATGTAAATATTTACACAGAATCTGTATGAACATGTAAATATTTACACAGAATCTGTATAAACATGTAAATATTTACACAGAATCTGTATAAACATGTAAATATTTACAGAGAATCTGTATAAACATGTAAATATTTACAAAGAATCTGTACGAACATGTCAATATTTACACAGAATCTGTAAAAACATGTAAATATTTACACAGAATCTGTATGAACATGTAAATATTTACACAGAATCTGTATGAACATGTAAATATTTACACAGAATCTGTATAAAGATGTCAATATTTACACAGAATCTGCATGAACATGAACATATTTACACAGAATCTGTATAAACATGTAAATATTTACACAGAATCGGTATAAACATGTAAATATTTACAAAGAATCTGTATAAACATGTAAATATTTACACAGAATCTGTGTAAACATGTAAATATTTACAAAGAATCTGTATGAACATGTCAATATTTTCACAGAATCTTTATAAACATGTAAATATTTACACAGAATCTGTATGAATATGTAAATATTTACACAGAATCTGTATAAACATGTCAATATTTACACAGAATCTGCATAAACATGAAAATATTTACACAGAATCTGTATAAACATGTAAATATTTACACAGAATCTGTATAGACATGTAAATATTTCTACAGAATGTATATAAACATGTAAATATTTATACAGAATTTGTATAAACATGTAAATATTTACACATAATCTTTATAAACATGTAAATATTTACACAGAATCTGTGTAAACATGTAAATATTTACAAAGAATCTGTATGAACATGTCAATATTTACACAGAATCTGTATAAACCTGTAAATATTTACACAGAATCTGTATAAATATGTAAATATTTACACAGAATCTGTATAAACATGTCAATATTTACACAGAATCTCCATAAACATGACAATATTTACACATAATCTGCATAAACATGGATATATTTACACAGAATCTGCATAAACATGTAAATATTTACACAGAATCTGTATAAACATAAATATTTACACAGAATCTGTATAAACATGTAAATATTTACACAGAATCTGTACAAACATGTAAATATTTACACAGAATCTGTATGAACACGTTAATATTTACACAGAATCTGTATAAACATGAAAATATTTACACAGAATATGTATAAACACGTAAATATTTACACAGAATGTGTATAAACATCTAAATATTTACACAGAATCTTTATAAACATGTAAATATTTACACAGAATCTGTATAAACATGTAAATATTTACACAGAATCTGTATGAACATGTAAATATTTACACAGAATCTGTATGAACATGTAAATATTTCCACAGAATCTGTATAAATATGTCAATATTTACACAGAATCTGCATAAACATGAACATATTTACACAGAATCTGTATAAACATGAACATATTTACACAGAATCTGTATAAACATGTAAATATTTACAGAGAATCTGTATAAACATGTAAATATTTACAAAGAATCTGTATGAAGATGTCAATATTTCCACAGAATCTGTATAAACGTAAATATTTACACAGAATCTGTATAAACATGTAAATATTTACACAGAATGTGTATGAACATGTAAATATTTACACAGAATGTGTATAAACATGTAAATATTTACACAGAATCTGTAAAAACCAGTAAATATTTACACAGAATCTTTAAAAACCTGTAAATATTTACACAGAATATGTATGAACATGTACATATCAACACAGATTCTGTATCAACATGTAAATATTTACACAGAATCTGTATGAACATGTAAATAATTACAAAGTATCTGTATGAACATGTAAATATTTACACAGAATCTGTATAAACATGTAAATATTTACACAGAATCTGTATAAACATGTAAATATTTACAGAGAATCTGTATAAACATGTAAATATTTACAAAGAATCTGTACGAACATGTCAATATTTACACAGAATCTGTATAAACATGTAAATATTTACACAGAATCTGTATGAACAAGTAAATATTTACACAGAATCTGTATGAACATGTAAATATTTACACAGAATCTGTATGAACATGTAAATATTTACACAGAATCTGTATAAAGATGTCAATATTTACACAGAATCTGCATAAACATGAACATATTTACACAGAATCTGTATAAACATGTAAATATTTACACAGAATCGGTATAAACATGTAAATATTTACACAGAATCTGTATAAACATGTAAATATTTACACAGAATCTGTGTAAACATGTAAATATTTACAAAGAATCTGTATGAACATGTCAATATTTACACAGAATCTGTATAAACATGTATATATTTACACAGAATCTGTATGAATATGTAAATATTTACACAGAATCTGTATAAACATGTCAATATTTACACAGAATCTACATAAACATGAAAATATTTACACAGAATCTGTATAAACATGTAAATATTTACACAGAATCTGTATAGACATGTAAATATTTCTACAGAATGTATATAAACATGTAAATATTTTTACAGAATTTGTATAAACATGTAAATATTTACACATAATCTTTATAAACATGTAAATATTTACACAGAATCTGTGTAAACATGTAAATATTTACAAAGAATCTGTATGAACATGTCAATATTTACACAGAATCTGTATAAACCTGTAAATATTTACACAGAATCTGTATACATATGTAAATATTTACACAGAATCTGTATAAATATGTAAATATTTACACAGAATCTGTATAAACATGTCAATTTTTACACAGAATCTTTATAAACATGTAAATATTTACACATAATCTGTATAAACATGTAAATATTTACACAGAATCTGTATGAACATGTAAATATTTACACAGAATCTGTATGAACATGTAAATATTTACACAGAATCTGTATAAAGATGTCAATATTTACACAGAATCTGCATAAACATGAACATATTTACACAGAATCTGTATAAACATGTAAATATTTACACAGAATCTGTATAAACATGTAAATATTTAAAGAGAATCTGTATAAACATGTAAATATTTACAAAGAATCTGTATGAAGATGTCAATATTTCCACAGAATCTGTATAAACGTAAATATTTACACAGAATCTGTATAAACATGTAAATATTTACACAGAATGTGTATGAACATGTAAATATTTACACAGAATGTGTATAAACATGTAAATATTTACACAGAATCTGTAAAAACCAGTAAATATTTACACAGAATCTTTAAAAACCTGTAAATATTTACACAGAATATGTATGAACATGTACATATCAACACAGATTCTGTATCAACATGTAAATATTTACACAGAATATCTATAAACATGTAAATATTTACACAGAATCTGTATAAACATGTCAATATTTACACAGAATGTGTATAAACATGTAAATATTTACACAGAATCTGAATAAAGATGTAAATATTTACACAGAATCTGTAGGAGCATGTAAATATTTACACCGAATCTTTATAAACATGTAAATATTTAGACAGAATTTGTCTAAACGTAAATATTTACACAGAATCTGTATAGACATTTAAATATTTACACAGAATCTGTATAAACATGTAAATATTTACACAGAATCTGTGCAAACATGTAAATATTTACACAGAATCTATATGAACATGTAAATATTTACACAGAATGTGTATAAACATGTTAATGTTTACACAGAATCTGTATGAACATGTAAATATTTACACAGAATCTGTATAACCATGTAAATATTTACACAGAATCTGTATGAACATGTTAATATTTACACAGAATGTGTATAAACATGAAAATATTTACACAGACTGTGTATAAACATGTAAATATTTACGCAGAATCTTTATAAACATGTAAATATTTACACAGAATCTGTATAAACATGTAAATATTTACACAGAATCTGTATAAACATGTCAATATTTACACAGAATCTGTAAAAACATGTAAATATTTACACAGTATCTGTTTATACCTGTAAATATTTATACAGGATCTGTATGAACATGTAAATATTTACACTGAATCTGTATAAAATTGTAAATGTTTACACACAGTCTGTATAAACATGTAAATATTTACACAGAAACTGTATAAACATGTTAATATTTACCAGAATCTGTATGAACATGTAAATATTTACACAGAATCTGAATAAACATGTAAATATTTACACAGAATCTGTATAAACATGTATATATTGACACATAATCTGTATAAACATGTAAATATTTACACAGAATCTGTATTAAAATGTAAATATTTACAAAGAATCTGTATAAACGTCAATATTTACACAGAATCTGTATAAACATGTAAATATTTACACAGAATCTGTATAAACATGTAAATCTTTACACAGAATCTGTATATACCTGTAAATATTTACACATTATCTGTATAAACATGTAAATATTTACACAGAATCTGTATAAACAGGTAAATATTTAAAAAGAATCTGTATAAACGTCAATATTTACACAGAATCTGTATAAACATGTAAATATTTACACAGAATCTGTATAAACATGTAAATATTTACTCAGAATCTGTAAAAACCAGTAAATATTTACACAGAATCTTTAAATCCTGTAAATATTTACACAGAATCTGTATAAACATGTCAATATTTTCACAGAACCTGTATAAACATGTATATATTTACACAGAATCTGTTCGAGCATGTAAATAATTACACCGAATCTGTATAAACATGTAAATATTTAGACAGAATCAGTATAAACATGTAAATATTTACACAGAATCTGTATAGTCATGTAAATATTTACACAGAATCTGTATAAACATGTAAATATTTACACAGAATCTGTATAAACATGTAAATATTCACACAGAATCTCTATAAACATGTAAATATTTACACAGAATCTGTATAAACATGTCAATATTTACACAGAATCTGTATAAACATGTAAATATTTACACAGAATCTGTAAAAACCAGTAAATATTTACACAGAAACTTTAAAAACCTATAAATATTTACACAGTATCTGTATAAGCATGTCAATAATTACACAGAATCTGTATAAACATGTCAATATTTACACAGAATCAGTATAAACATGAAAATATTTACACAGGATCTATATAAACGTGTTAATATTTACACAGAATTTTTATAAACATGTAAATATTTACACAGAATCTTCATAAACATGTAAATATTTACACAGAATCTGTATAAATATGTAAATATTTACAAAGAATCTGTATAAAAATGTAAATATTTACACAGAATATGTATAAACATGTAAATATTCACACAGAATCTGTATAAACATGTAAATATTTACACAGAATCTGTATAAACATGTAAATATTTACAGAGACTCTGTATTAACATGTCAATATTTACACAGAATCTGTATAAACATGTAAATATTTACACAGAATCTGTTCGAGCATGTAAATATTTACACTGAATGTGTATAAACATGTAAATATTTACACAGAATCTGTAAAAACCAGTAAATATTTACACAGAATCTTTAAAAACCTGCAAATATTTACACAGTATCTGTATAAACATGTCAATAATTACACAGAATCTGTATTAACATGTCAATATTTACACAGAATCTGTATAAACATGTAAATATTTACACAGAATCTGTATAAACATGTCAATATTTACAAAGCATCTGTATAAACATGTAAACATTTACACAGAATCTATATGAACATGTAAATATTTACACAGAATATGTATAAACATGTAAATGTTTACACAGAATCTGTATGAACATGTAAATATTTACACAGAATCTGTACAAACATGTAAATATTTACACAGAATCTGTATGAACATCTTAATTTTTACAAAGAATCTGTATGGAAATGTAAATATTTACAAAGAATCAGTATAAAGATGTAAATATGTACACAGAATCTGTATGATCATGTAAAGATTTACACAGAATCTGTAAAAACCTGTAAATATTTACACAGAATCTGTATAAAAATGTAAATATTTACACAGAATCTGTATAAACATGTAAATATTTACACAGAATCTGTATAAACATGTAAATATTTACACAGAATCTGTATAAACATGTAAATATTTACACAGTATGTGTGAACATGTAAATATTTACACAGAATGTGTATGAACATGTAAATATTTACACAGAATCTGTAAAAACCAGTAAATATTTACACAGAATCTTTAAATCCTGTAAATATTTACACAGAATCTGTATAAACATTTCAATATTTACACAGAATCTGTATAAACATGTAAATGTTTACACACAATCTGTTCGAGCATCTAAATATTTACACCGAATCTGTATAAACATGTAAATATTTAGACAGAATCAGTATAAACATGTAAATATTTACACACAATCTGTATAAACATGTAAATATTTACACAGAATCTGTATAAACATGTAAATATTTACACAGAATCTGTACAAACATGTAAATATTTACACAGAATCTGTATGAACATCTTAATTTTTACAAAGAATCTGTATGGAAATGTAAATATTTACAAAGAATCAGTATAAAGTTGTAAATATGTACACAGAATCTGTATGATCATGTAAAGATTTACACAGAATCTGTAAAAACCTGTAAATATTTACAGAGAATCTGTATAAAAATGTAAATTTTTACACAGAATCTGTATAAACATGTAAATATTTACACAGAATCTGTATAAACATGTAAATATTTACATAGAATCTGTATAAACATGTAAATATTTTCACAATATGTGTGAACATGTAAATATTTACACAGAATGTGTATAAACATGTAAATATTTACACAGAATCTGTAAAAACCAGTAAATATTTACACAGAATCTTTAAATCGTGTAAATATTTACACAGAATCTGTATGAACATGTCAATATTTACACAGAATCTGTATAAACATGTAAATATTCACACAGAATCTCTATAAACATGTAAATATTTACACTGAATCTGTATTAACATGTCAATATTTACACAGAATCTGTATAAACATGTAAATATTTACACAGAATCTGTAAAAACCAGTAAATATTTACACAGAATCTTTAAAAACCTGTAAATATTTACACAGTATCTGTATAAACATGTCAATAATTACACAGAATCTGTATAAATATGTCAATATTTACACAGAATCAGTGTAAACATGAAAATATTTACACAGAATCTGTATAAACATGTTAATATTTACACAGAATTTTTATAAACATGTAATATATTTACACAGAATCTTTATAAACATGTAAATATTTACACAGAATCTCTTTAAATATGTAAATATTTACAAAGAATCTGTATAAAAATGTAAATATTTACACAGAATATGTATAAACATGTAAATATTCACACAGAATCTGTATAAACATGTAAATATTTACACAGAATCTGTATAAACATGTAAATATTTACACAGAATCTGTATAAACATGTAAATATTTACACAGAATCTGTTCGAGCATGTAAATATTTACACCGAATCTTTATATACATGTAAATATTTAGACAGAATCAGTATAAACATGTAAATGTTTACACAGAATCAGTATAAACATGTAAATATTTACACAGAATCTGTATAAACATGTAAATATTTACACAGAATCTGTATAAACATGTAAATATTTACACATAATCCGTATAAACATGTAAATATTTACACAGAATCTGTATAAACATGTTAATATTTAGAAAGAATCTGTATAAACATGTCAATATTTACACAGTATCTGTATAAACATGTAAATATTTACACAGAATCTGTATGAACATGTAAATATTGACACAGAATCTGTATAAACATGTCAATATTTACACAGAATCTGCGTAAACATGTAAATATTTACACAGAAACTGTAAAAACCAGTAAATATTTACACAGAATCTGTATATACCTGTAAATATTTACACAGAATCTGTATGAACATGTAAATATTTACACAGAATCTGTATGAACATGTAAATATTTACAGAGAATCTGTATGAACGTGTAAATATTTACACAGAATCTGTATGAACATGTAAATGTTTACACAGACTCTGTATATACTTGTAAATATTTACACAGGATCAGTATGAACATGTAAATATTTACACTGAATCTGTATGAAATTGTAAATGTTTACACAGAATCAGAATAAACATGTAAATATTTACACAGAAACTCTATAAACATGTAAATATTTACCAGAATCTGTAAAAACATGTAAATATTTACACAGAATCTGTATAAACATGAAAATAATTACAAAGAATCTGTGTAAACATGTAAATATTAACACAGAATCAGTAAAAACATGTAAATATTTACACACAATCTGTGTAAACATGTAAATATTTCTACAGAATGTGTATGAACATGTAAATATTTACACAGAATGTATATAAACATGTAAATATTTACACAGAATCTGTAAAAACCAGCAAATATTTACACAGAATCTTTAAATCCTGTAAATATTTACACAGAATCTGTATAAACATATCAATATTTACAAAGAATCTGTATAAACATGTCAATATTTACACAGAATATGTATGAACATGAAAATATTTACACAGAATCTGTATAAACATGATAATATTTACACAGAATCTTTATAAACTTGTAAATATTTACACAGAATCTGTATAAATATGTAAATATTTACACAGAATCTGTATAAACATGTAAATATTTACACAGAATCTGTATAAAAATGTAAATATTCACAAAGAATCTCTATAAACATGTAAATATTTACACATAATCTGTATAAACATGTCAATATTGACACAGAATCTGTATGAACATGTAAATATTTACACAGAATCTGTATAAACATGTCAATATTTACACCGAATCTGCAAAAACATGAAAATATTTACACAGAATCTGTATAAACATGCAAATATTTACACAGAATCTGTATAAACATGTAAATATTTACACAGAATCTGTATAAACCTGTAAATATTTACACAGAATCTGTATGAACATGTAAATATTTACACAGAATCTGTATAAACATGTAAATATTTACACAGAATCTGTATAAACATGTAAATTTTTACACAGAATCTGTATAAACATGTAAATATTTACACAGAATCTCTATAAACATGTAAATATATCCACAGAATGTGTGAACATGTAAATATTTACACAGAATGTGTATAAACATGTAAATATTTACACAGAATCTGTACAAACATGTAAATATTTACACAGAATCTGTATGAACATCTTAATTTTTACAAAGAATCTGTATGGAAATGTAAACATTTACAAAGAATCAGTATAAAGATGTAAATATGTACACAGAATCTGTATGATCATGTAAAGATTTACACAGAATCTGTAAAAACCTGTAAATATTTACACAGAATCTGTATGAAAATGTGAATTTTTACACAGAATCTGTATGAACATGTAAATATTCACACAGAATCGGTATAAACATGGAAATATTTACACAGAATCTGTATAAACATGTAAATATTTTCACAGTATGTATGAACATGTAAATATTTACACAGAATGTGTATAAACATGTAAATATTTACACAGAATCTGTAAAAACCAGTAAATATTTACACAGAATCTTTAAATCCTGTAAATATTTACACAGAATCTGTATGAACATGTCAATATTTACACAGAATCTGTATAAACATGTAAATGTTTACACAGAATCTGTTCGAGCATGTAAATATTTACACCGAATCTGTATAAACATGTAAATATTTAGACAGAATCAGTATAAACATGTAAATATTTACACACAATCTGTATAAACATGTAAATATTTCCACAGAATCTGTATAAACATGTAAATATTTACACAGAATCTGTACAAACATGTAAATATTTACACAGAATCTGTATGAACATCTTAATTTTTACAAAGAATCTGTATGGAAATGTAAATATTTACAAAGAATCAGTATAAAGATGTAAATATGTACACAGAATCTGTATGATCATGTAAAGATTTACACAGAATCTGTAAAAACCTTTAAATATTTACACAGAATCTGTATAAAAATGTAAATTTTTACACAGAATCTGTATAAACATGTAAATATTTACACAGAATCTGTATAAACATGTAAATATTTACATAGAATCTGTATAAACATGTAAATATTTTCACAGTATGTGTGAACATGTAAATATTTACACAGAATGTGTATAAACATGTAAATATTTACACAGAATCTGTATAGACATGTAAATATTTACACAGAATCTGTATAAACATGTAAATATTTACACAGAATCTGTGCAAACATGTAAATATTTACACAGAATCTATATGAACATGTAAATATTTACACAGAATGTGTATAAACATGTTAATGTTTACACAGAATCTGTATGAACATGTAAATATTTACACAGAATCTGTATAGCAATGTAAATATTTACACAGAATCTGTATGAACATGTTAATATTTACACAGAATGTGTATAAACATGAAAATATTTACACAGAATGTGTATAAACATGTAAATATTTAGGCAGAATCTTTATAAACATGTAAATATTTACACAGAATCTGTAAAAACCAGTAAATATTTACACAGAATCTTTAAATCCTGTAAATATTTACACAGAATCTGTATAAACATGTCAATATTTACACAGAATCTGTATAAACATGTAAATGTTTACACAGAATCTGTTCGAGCATGTAAATATTTACACCGAATCTGTATAAACATGTAAATATTTAGACAGAATCAGTATAAACATGTAAATATTTACACACAATCTGTATAAACATGTAAATATTTACACAGAATCTGTATAAACATGTAAACATTTACACAGAATCTGTACAAACATGTAAATATTTACACAGAATCTGTATGAACATCTTAATTTTTACAAAGAATCTGTATGGAAATGTAAATATTTACAAAGAATCAGTATAAAGTTGTAAATATGTACACAGAATCTGTATGATCATGTAAAGATTTACACAGAATCTGTAAAAACCTGTAAATATTTACACAGAATCTGTATAAAAATGTAAATTTTTACACAGAATCTGTATAAACATGTAAATATTTACACAGAAACTGTATAAACATGTTAATATTTACCAGAATCTGTATGAACATGTAAATATTTACACAGAATCTGAATAAACATGTAAATATTTACACAGAATCTGTATAAACATGTATATATTGACACATAATCTGTATAAACATGTAAATATTTACACAGAATCTGTATTAAAATGTAAATATTTACAAAGAATCTGTATAAACGTCAATATTTACACAGAATCTGTATAAACATGTAAATATTTACACAGAATCTGTATAAACATGTAAATCTTTACACAGAATCTGTATATACCTGTAAATATTTACACATTATCTGTATAAACATGTAAATATTTACACAGAATCTGTATAAACAGGTAAATATTTAAAAAGAATCTGTATAAACGTCAATATTTACACAGAATCTGTATAAACATGTAAATATTTACACAGAATCTGTATAAACATGTAAATATTTACTCAGAATCTGTAAAAACCAGTAAATATTTACACAGAATCTTTAAATCCTGTAAATATTTACACAGAATCTGTATAAACATGTCAATATTTTCACAGAACCTGTATAAACATGTATATATTTACACAGAATCTGTTCGAGCATGTAAATAATTACACCGAATCTGTATAAACATGTAAATATTTAGACAGAATCAGTATAAACATGTAAATATTTACACAGAATCTGTATAGTCATGTAAATATTTACACAGAATCTGTATAAACATGTAAATATTTACACAGAATCTGTATAAACATGTAAATATTCACACAGAATCTCTATAAACATGTAAATATTTACACAGAATCTGTATAAACATGTCAATATTTACACAGAATCTGTATAAACATGTAAATATTTACACAGAATCTGTAAAAACCAGTAAATATTTACACAGAAACTTTAAAAACCTATAAATATTTACACAGTATCTGTATAAGCATGTCAATAATTACACAGAATCTGTATAAACATGTCAATATTTACACAGAATCAGTATAAACATGAAAATATTTACACAGGATCTATATAAACGTGTTAATATTTACACAGAATTTTTATAAACATGTAAATATTTACACAGAATCTTTATAAACATGTAAATATTTACACAGAATCTGTATAAATATGTAAATATTTACAAAGAATCTGTATAAAAATGTAAATATTTACACAGAATATGTATAAACATGTAAATATTCACACAGAATCTGTATAAACATGTAAATATTTACACAGAATCTGTATAAACATGTAAATATTTACAGAGACTCTGTATTAACATGTCAATATTTACACAGAATCTGTATAAACATGTAAATATTTACACAGAATCTGTTCGAGCATGTAAATATTTACACTGAATGTGTATAAACATGTAAATATTTACACAGAATCTGTAAAAACCAGTAAATATTTACACAGAATCTTTAAAAACCTGTAAATATTTACACAGTATCTGTATAAACATGTCAATAATTACACAGAATCTGTATTAACATGTCAATATTTACACAGAATCTGTATAAACATGTAAATATTTACACAGAATCTGTATAAACATGTCAATATTTACAAAGCATCTGTATAAACATGTAAACATTTACACAGAATCTATATGAACATGTAAATATTTACACAGAATATGTATAAACATGTAAATGTTTACACAGAATCTGTATGAACATGTAAATATTTACACAGAATCTGTACAAACATGTAAATATTTACACAGAATCTGTATGAACATCTTAATTTTTACAAAGAATCTGTATGGAAATGTAAATATTTACAAAGAATCAGTATAAAGATGTAAATATGTACACAGAATCTGTATGATCATGTAAAGATTTACACAGAATCTGTAAAAACCTGTAAATATTTACACAGAATCTGTATAAAAATGTAAATATTTACACAGAATCTGTATAAACATGTAAATATTTACACAGAATCTGTATAAACATGTAAATATTTACACAGAATCTGTATAAACATGTAAATATTTACACAGTATGTGTGAACATGTAAATATTTACACAGAATGTGTATGAACATGTAAATATTTACACAGAATCTGTAAAAACCAGTAAATATTTACACAGAATCTTTAAATCCTGTAAATATTTACACAGAATCTGTATAAACATTTCAATATTTACACAGAATCTGTATAAACATGTAAATGTTTAAACAGAATCTGTTCGAGCATGTAAATATTTACACCGAATCTGTATAAACATGTAAATATTTAGACAGAATCAGTATAAACATGTAAATATTTACACACAATCTGTATAAACATGTAAATATTTACACAGAATCTGTATAAACATGTAAATATTTACACAGAATCTGTACAAACATGTAAATATTTACACAGAATCTGTATGAACATCTTAATTTTTACAAAGAATCTGTATGGAAATGTAAATATTTACAAAGAATCAGTATAAAGTTGTAAATATGTACACAGAATCTGTATGATCATGTAAAGATTTACACAGAATCTGTAAAAACCTGTAAATATTTACAGAGAATCTGTATAAAAATGTAAATTTTTACACAGAATCTGTATAAACATGTAAATATTTACACAGAATCTGTATAAACATGTAAATATTTACATAGAATCTGTATAAACATGTAAATATTTTCACAATATGTGTGAACATGTAAATATTTACACAGAATGTGTATAAACATGTAAATATTTACACAGAATCTGTAAAAACCAGTAAATATTTACACAGAATCTTTAAATCGTGTAAATATTTACACAGAATCTGTATGAACATGTCAATATTTACACAGAATCTGTATAAACATGTAAATATTCACACAGAATCTCTATAAACATGTAAATATTTACACTGAATCTGTATTAACATGTCAATATTTACACAGAATCTGTATAAACATGTAAATATTTACACAGAATCTGTAAAAACCAGTAAATATTTACACAGAATCTTTAAAAACCTGTAAATATTTACACAGTATCTGTATAAACATGTCAATAATTACACAGAATCTGTATAAATATGTCAATATTTACACAGAATCAGTGTAAACATGAAAATATTTACACAGAATCTGTATAAACATGTTAATATTTACACAGAATTTTTATAAACATGTAATATATTTACACAGAATCTTTATAAACATGTAAATATTTACACAGAATCTCTTTAAATATGTAAATATTTACAAAGAATCTGTATAAAAATGTAAATATTTACACAGAATATGTATAAACATGTAAATATTCACACAGAATCTGTATAAACATGTAAATATTTACACAGAATCTGTATAAACATGTAAATATTTACACAGAATCTGTATAAACATGTAAATATTTACACAGAATCTGTATAAACATGTAAATATTTACACAGAATCTGTTCGAGCATGTAAATATTTACACCGAATCTTTATATACATGTAAATATTTAGACAGAATCAGTATAAACATGTAAATGTTTACACAGAATCAGTATAAACATGTAAATATTTACACAGAATCTGTATAAACATGTAAATATTTACACAGAATCTGTATAAACATGTAAATATTTACACATAATCCGTATAAACATGTAAATATTTACACAGAATCTGTATAAACATGTTAATATTTAGAAAGAATCTGTATAAACATGTCAATATTTACACAGTATCTGTATAAACATGTAAATATTTACACAGAATCTGTATGAACATGTAAATATTGACACAGAATCTGTATAAACATGTCAATATTTACACAGAATCTGCGTAAACATGTAAATATTTACACAGAAACTGTAAAAACCAGTAAATATTTACACAGAATCTGTATATACCTGTAAATATTTACACAGAATCTGTATGAACATGTAAATATTTACACAGAATCTGTATGAACATGTAAATATTTACAGAGAATCTGTATGAACGTGTAAATATTTACACAGAATCTGTATGAACATGTAAATGTTTACACAGACTCTGTATATACTTGTAAATATTTACACAGGATCAGTATGAACATGTAAATATTTACACTGAATCTGTATGAAATTGTAAATGTTTACACAGAATCAGAATAAACATGTAAATATTTACACAGAAACTCTATAAACATGTAAATATTTACCAGAATCTGTAAAAACATGTAAATATTTACACAGAATCTGTATAAACATGAAAATAATTACAAAGAATCTGTGTAAACATGTAAATATTAACACAGAATCAGTAAAAACATGTAAATATTTACACACAATCTGTGTAAACATGTAAATATTTCTACAGAATGTGTATGAACATGTAAATATTTACACAGAATGTATATAAACATGTAAATATTTACACAGAATCTGTAAAAACCAGCAAATATTTACACAGAATCTTTAAATCCTGTAAATATTTACACAGAATCTGTATAAACATATCAATATTTACAAAGAATCTGTATAAACATGTCAATATTTACACAGAATATGTATGAACATGAAAATATTTACACAGAATCTGTATAAACATGTTAATATTTACACAGAATCTTTATAAACTTGTAAATATTTACACAGAATCTGTATAAATATGTAAATATTTACACAGAATCTGTATAAACATGTAAATATTTACACAGAATCTGTATAAAAATGTAAATATTCACAAAGAATCTCTATAAACATGTAAATATTTACACATAATCTGTATAAACATGTCAATATTGACACAGAATCTGTATGAACATGTAAATATTTACACAGAATCTGTATAAACATGTCAATATTTACACCGAATCTGCAAAAACATGAAAATATTTACACAGAATCTGTATAAACATGCAAATATTTACACAGAATCTGTATAAACATGTAAATATTTACACAGAATCTGTATAAACCTGTAAATATTTACACAGAATCTGTATGAACATGTAAATATTTACACAGAATCTGTATAAACATGTAAATATTTACACAGAATCTGTATAAACATGTAAATTTTTACACAGAATCTGTATAAACATGTAAATATTTACACAGAATCTCTATAAACATGTAAATATATCCACAGAATGTGTGAACATGTAAATATTTACACAGAATGTGTATAAACATGTAAATATTTACACAGAATCTGTACAAACATGTAAATATTTACACAGAATCTGTATGAACATCTTAATTTTTACAAAGAATCTGTATGGAAATGTAAACATTTACAAAGAATCAGTATAAAGATGTAAATATGTACACAGAATCTGTATGATCATGTAAAGATTTACACAGAATCTGTAAAAACCTGTAAATATTTACACAGAATCTGTATGAAAATGTGAATTTTTACACAGAATCTGTATGAACATGTAAATATTCACACAGAATCTGTATAAACATGGAAATATTTACACAGAATCTGTATAAACATGTAAATATTTTCACAGTATGTATGAACATGTAAATATTTACAAAGAATGTGTATAAACATGTAAATATTTACACAGAATCTGTAAAAACCAGTAAATATTTACACAGAATCTTTAAATCCTGTAAATATTTACACAGAATCTGTATGAACATGTCAATATTTACACAGAATCTGTATAAACATGTAAATGTTTACACAGAATCTGTTCGAGCATGTAAATATTTACACCGAATCTGTATAAACATGTAAATATTTAGACAGAATCAGTATAAACATGTAAATATTTACACACAATCTGTATAAACATGTAAATATTTCCACAGAATCTGTATAAACATGTAAATATTTACACAGAATCTGTACAAACATGTAAATATTTACACAGAATCTGTATGAACATCTTAATTTTTACAAAGAATCTGTATGGAAATGTAAATATTTACAAAGAATCAGTATAAAGATGTAAATATGTACACAGAATCTGTATGATCATGTAAAGATTTACACAGAATCTGTAAAAACCTTTAAATATTTACACAGAATCTGTATAAAAATGTAAATTTTTACAAAGAATCTGTATAAACATGTAAATATTTACACAGAATCTGTATAAACATGTAAATATTTACATAGAATCTGTATAAACATGTAAATATTTTCACAGTATGTGTGAACATGTAAATATTTACACAGAATGTGTATAAACATGTAAATATTTACACAGAATCTGTATAGACATGTAAATATTTACACAGAATCTGTATAAACATGTAAATATTTACACAGAATCTGTGCAAACATGTAAATATTTACACAGAATCTATATGAACATGTAAATATTTACACAGAATGTGTATAAACATGTTAATGTTTACACAGAATCTGTATGAACATGTAAATATTTACACAGAATCTGTATAGCAATGTAAATATTTACACAGAATCTGTATGAACATGTTAATATTTACACAGAATGTGTATAAACATGAAAATATTTACACAGAATGTGTATAAACATGTAAATATTTACGCAGAATCTTTATAAACATGTAAATATTTACACAGAATCTGTAAAAACCAGTAAATATTTACACAGAATCTTTAAATCCTGTAAATATTTACACAGAATCTGTATAAACATGTCAATATTTACACAGAATCTGTATAAACATGTAAATGTTTACACAGAATCTGTTCGAGCATGTAAATATTTACACCGAATCTGTATAAACATGTAAATATTTAGACAGAATCAGTATAAACATGTAAATATTTACACACAATCTGTATAAACATGTAAATATTTACACAGAATCTGTATAAACATGTAAACATTTACACAGAATCTGTACAAACATGTAAATATTTACACAGAATCTGTATGAACATCTTAATTTTTACAAAGAATCTGTATGGAAATGTAAATATTTACAAAGAATCAGTATAAAGTTGTAAATATGTACACAGAATCTGTATGATCATGTAAAGATTTACACAGAATCTGTAAAAACCTGTAAATATTTACACAGAATCTGTATAAAAATGTAAATTTTTACACAGAATCTGTATAAACATGTAAATATTTACACAGAATCTCTATAAACTTGTAAATATTTACGTAGAATCTGTATAAACATGTAAATATTTTCACAGTATGTGTGAACATGTAAATATTTACACAGAATGTGTATAAACATGTAAATATTTGCACAGAATCTGTAAAAACCAGTAAATATTTACACAGAATCTTTAAATCGTGTAAATATTTACACAGAATCTGTATGAACATGTCAATATTTACACAGAATCTGTATAAACATGTAAATATTCACACAGAATCTCTATAAACATGTAAATATTTACACTGAATCTGTATTAACATGTCAATATTTACACAGAATCTGTATAAACATGTAAATATTTACACAGAATCTGTAAAACCCAGTAAATATTTACACAGAATCTTTAAAAACCTGTAAATATTTACACAGTATCTGTATAAACATGTCAATAATTACACAGAATCTGTATAAATATGTCAATATTTACACAGAATCAGTGTAAACATGAAAATATTTACACAGAATCTGTATAAACATGTTAATATTTACACAGAATTTTTATAAACATGTAAATATTTACACAGAATCTTTATAAACATGTAAATATTTACACAGAATCTCTATAAATATGTAAATATTTACAAAGAATCTGTATAAAAATGTAAATATTTACACAGAATATGTATAAACATGCAAATATTCACACAGAATCTGTATAAACATGTAAATATTTACACAGAATCTGTATAAACATGTAAATATTTACACAGAATCTGTATAAACATGTAAATATTTACACAGAATCTGTTCGAGCATGTAAATATTTACACCGAATCTTTATATACATGTAAATATTTAGACAGAATCAGTATAAACATGTAAATGTTTACACAGAATCAGTATAAACATGTAAATATTTACACAGAATCTGTATAAACATGTAAATATTTACACAGAATCTGTATAAACATGTAAATATTTACACATAATCCGTATAAACATGTAAATATTTACACAGAATCTGTATAAACATGTTAATATTTAGAAAGAATCTGTATAAACATGTCAATATTTACAGAGTATCTGTAGAAACATGTAAATATTTACACAGAATCTGTATGAACATGTAAATATTGACACAGAATCTGTATAAACATGTCAATATTTACACAGAATCTGCGTAAACATGTAAATATTTACACAGAAACGGTAAAAACCAGTAAATATTTACACAGAATCTGTATATACCTGTAAATATTTACACAGAATCTGTATGAACATGTAAATATTTACACAGAATCTGTATGAACATGTAAATATTTACAGAGAATCTGTATGAACGTGTAAATATTTACACAGAATCTGTATGAACATGTAAATGTTTACACAGACTCTGTATATACTTGTAAATATTTACACAGGATCAGTATGAACATGTAAATATTTACACTGAATCTGTATGAAATTGTAAATGTTTACACAGAATCAGAATAAACATGTAAATATTTACACAGAAACTCTATAAACATGTAAATATTTACCAGAATCTGTAAAAACATGTAAATATTTACACAGAATCTGTATAAACATGAAAATAATTACAAAGAATCTGTGTAAACATGTAAATATTAACACAGAATCAGTATAAACATGTAAATATTTACACACAATCTGTGTAAACATGTAAATATTTCTACAGAATGTGTATGAACATGTAAATATTTACACAGAATGTATATAAACATGTAAATATTTACACAGAATCTGTAAAAACCAGCAAATATTTACACAGAATCTTTAAATCCTGCAAATATTTACACAGAATCTGTATAAACATGTCAATATTTACAAAGGATCTGTATAAACATGTCAATATTTACACAGAATGTGTATGAACATGAAAATATTTACACAGAATCTGTATAAACATGTTAATATTTAAACAGAATCTTTATAAACATGTCAATATTTACACAGAATCTGTAAAAACATGTAAATATTTACACAGTATCTGTTTATACCTGTAAATATTTATACAGGATCTGTATGAACATGTAAATATTTACACTGAATCTGTATAAAATTGTAAATGTTTACACACAGTCTGTATAAACATGTAAATATTTACACAGAAACTGTATAAACATGTTAATATTTACCAGAATCTGTATGAACATGTAAATATTTACACAGAATGTGAATAAACATGTAAATATTTACACAGAATCTGTATAAACATGTATATATTGACACATAATCTGTATAAACATGTAAATATTTACACAGAATCTGTATTAAAATGTAAATATTTACAAAGAATCTGTATAAACGTCAATATTTACACAGAATCTGTATAAACATGTAAATATTTACACAGAATCTGTATAAACATGTAAATCTTTACACAGAATCTGTATATACCTGTAAATATTTACACATTATCTGTATAAACATGTAAATATTTACACAGAATCTGTATAAACAGGTAAATATTTAAAAAGAATCTGTATAAACGTCAATATTTACACAGAATCTGTATAAACATTTAATATTTACACAGAATCTGTATAAACATGTAAATATTTACTCAGAATCTGTAAAAACCAGTAAATATTTACACAGAATCTTTAAATCCTGTAAATATTTACACAGAATCTGTATAAACATGTCAATATTTTCACAGAACCTGTATAAACATGTAAATATTTACACAGAATCTGTTCGAGCATGTAAATAATTACACCGAATCTGTATAAACATGTAAATATTTAGACAGAATCAGTATAAACATGTAAATATTTACACAGAATCTGTATAGTCATGTAAATATTTACACAGAATCTGTATAAACATGTAAATATTTACACAGAATCTGTATAAACATGTAAATATTCACACAGAATCTCTATAAACATGTAAATATTTACACAGAATCTGTATAAACATGTCAATATTTACACAGAATCTGTATAAACATGTAAATATTTACACAGAATCTGTAAAAACCAGTAAATATTTACACAGAAACTTTAAAAACCTATAAATATTTACACAGTATCTGTATAAGCATGTCAATAATTACACAGAATCTGTATAAACATGTCAATATTTACACAGAATCAGTATAAACATGAAAATATTTACACAGGATCTATATAAACGTGTTAATATTTACACAGAATTTTTATAAACATGTAAATATTTACACAGAATCTTTATAAACATGTAAATATTTACACAGAATCTGTATAAATATGTAAATATTTACAAAGAATCTGTATAAAAATGTAAATATTTACACAGAATATGTATAAACATGTAAATATTCACACAGAATCTGTATAAACATGTAAATATTTACACAGAATCTGTATAAACATGTAAATATTTACAGAGACTCTGTATTAACATGTCAATATTTACACAGAATCTGTATAAACATGTAAATATTTACACAGAATCTGTTCGAGCATGTAAATATTTACACTGAATGTGTATAAACATGTAAATATTTACACAGAATCTGTAAAAACCAGTAAATATTTACACAGAATCTTTAAAAACCTGTAAATATTTACACAGTATCTGTATAAACATGTCAATAATTACACAGAATCTGTATTAACATGTCAATATTTACACAGAATCTGTATAAACATGTAAATATTTACACAGAATCTGTATAAACATGTCAATATTTACAAAGCATCTGTATAAACATGTAAACATTTACACAGAATCTATATGAACATGTAAATATTTACACAGAATATGTATAAACATGTAAATGTTTACACAGAATCTGTATGAACATGTAAATATTTACACAGAATCTGTACAAACATGTAAATATTTACACAGAATCTGTATGAACATCTTAATTTTTACAAAGAATCTGTATGGAAATGTAAATATTTACAAAGAATCAGTATAAAGATGTAAATATGTACACAGAATCTGTATGATCATGTAAAGATTTACACAGAATCTGTAAAAACCTGTAAATATTTACACAGAATCTGTATAAAAATGTAAATATTTACACAGAATCTGTATAAACATGTAAATATTTACACAGAATCTGTATAAACATGTAAATATTTACACAGAATCTGTATAAACATGTAAATATTTACACAGTATGTGTGAACATGTAAATATTTACACAGAATGTGTATGAACATGTAAATATTTACACAGAATCTGTAAAAACCAGTAAATATTTACACAGAATCTTTAAATCCTGTAAATATTTACACAGAATCTGTATAAACATTTCAATATTTACACAGAATCTGTATAAACATGTAAATGTTTAAACAGAATCTGTTCGAGCATGTAAATATTTACACCGAATCTGTATAAACATGTAAATATTTAGACAGAATCAGTATAAACATGTAAATATTTACACACAATCTGTATAAACATGTAAATATTTACACAGAATCTGTATAAACATGTAAATATTTACACAGAATCTGTACAAACATGTAAATATTTACACAGAATCTGTATGAACATCTTAATTTTTACAAAGAATCTGTATGGAAATGTAAATATTTACAAAGAATCAGTATAAAGTTGTAAATATGTACACAGAATCTGTATGATCATGTAAAGATTTACACAGAATCTGTAAAAACCTGTAAATATTTACAGAGAATCTGTATAAAAATGTAAATTTTTACACAGAATCTGTATAAACATGTAAATATTTACACAGAATCTGTATAAACATGTAAATATTTACATAGAATCTGTATAAACATGTAAATATTTTCACAATATGTGTGAACATGTAAATATTTACACAGAATGTGTATAAACATGTAAATATTTACACAGAATCTGTAAAAACCAGTAAATATTTACACAGAATCTTTAAATCGTGTAAATATTTACACAGAATCTGTATGAACATGTCAATATTTACACAGAATCTGTATAAACATGTAAATATTCACACAGAATCTCTATAAACATGTAAATATTTACACTGAATCTGTATTAACATGTCAATATTTACACAGAATCTGTATAAACATGTAAATATTTACACAGAATCTGTAAAAACCAGTAAATATTTACACAGAATCTTTAAAAACCTGTAAATATTTACACAGTATCTGTATAAACATGTCAATAATTACACAGAATCTGTATAAATATGTCAATATTTACACAGAATCAGTGTAAACATGAAAATATTTACACAGAATCTGTATAAACATGTTAATATTTACACAGAATTTTTATAAACATGTAATATATTTACACAGAATCTTTATAAACATGTAAATATTTACACAGAATCTCTTTAAATATGTAAATATTTACAAAGAATCTGTATAAAAATGTAAATATTTACACAGAATATGTATAAACATGTAAATATTCACACAGAATCTGTATAAACATGTAAATATTTACACAGAATCTGTATAAACATGTAAATATTTACACAGAATCTGTATAAACATGTAAATATTTACACAGAATCTGTATAAACATGTAAATATTTACACAGAATCTGTTCGAGCATGTAAATATTTACACCGAATCTTTATATACATGTAAATATTTAGACAGAATCAGTATAAACATGTAAATGTTTACACAGAATCAGTATAAACATGTAAATATTTACACAGAATCTGTATAAACATGTAAATATTTACACAGAATCTGTATAAACATGTAAATATTTACACATAATCC
Source organism: Pan troglodytes (assembly GCF_028858775.2). NCBI lineage: Eukaryota > Metazoa > Chordata > Mammalia > Primates > Hominidae > Pan > Pan troglodytes. The sequence goes on along the minus strand of NC_072420.2, from coordinate 9,731,812 downwards.
GTATAAACATGTAAATATTTACACAGAATCTGTATAAACATGTTAATATTTAGAAAGAATCTGTATAAACATGTCAATATTTACACAGTATCTGTATAAACATGTAAATATTTACACAGAATCTGTATGAACATGTAAATATTGACACAGAATCTGTATAAACATGTCAATATTTACACAGAATCTGCGTAAACATGTAAATATTTACACAGAAACTGTAAAAACCAGTAAATATTTACACAGAATCTGTATATACCTGTAAATATTTACACAGAATCTGTATGAACATGTAAATATTTACACAGAATCTGTATGAACATGTAAATATTTACAGAGAATCTGTATGAACGTGTAAATATTTACACAGAATCTGTATGAACATGTAAATGTTTACACAGACTCTGTATATACTTGTAAATATTTACACAGGATCAGTATGAACATGTAAATATTTACACTGAATCTGTATGAAATTGTAAATGTTTACACAGAATCAGAATAAACATGTAAATATTTACACAGAAACTCTATAAACATGTAAATATTTACCAGAATCTGTAAAAACATGTAAATATTTACACAGAATCTGTATAAACATGAAAATAATTACAAAGAATCTGTGTAAACATGTAAATATTAACACAGAATCAGTAAAAACATGTAAATATTTACACACAATCTGTGTAAACATGTAAATATTTCTACAGAATGTGTATGAACATGTAAATATTTACACAGAATGTATATAAACATGTAAATATTTACACAGAATCTGTAAAAACCAGCAAATATTTACACAGAATCTTTAAATCCTGTAAATATTTACACAGAATCTGTATAAACATATCAATATTTACAAAGAATCTGTATAAACATGTCAATATTTACACAGAATATGTATGAACATGAAAATATTTACACAGAATCTGTATAAACATGTTAATATTTACACAGAATCTTTATAAACTTGTAAATATTTACACAGAATCTGTATAAATATGTAAATATTTACACAGAATCTGTATAAACATGTAAATATTTACACAGAATCTGTATAAAAATGTAAATATTCACAAAGAATCTCTATAAACATGTAAATATTTACACATAATCTGTATAAACATGTCAATATTGACACAGAATCTGTATGAACATGTAAATATTTACACAGAATCTGTATAAACATGTCAATATTTACACCGAATCTGCAAAAACATGAAAATATTTACACAGAATCTGTATAAACATGCAAATATTTACACAGAATCTGTATAAACATGTAAATATTTACACAGAATCTGTATAAACCTGTAAATATTTACACAGAATCTGTATGAACATGTAAATATTTACACAGAATCTGTATAAACATGTAAATATTTACACAGAATCTGTATAAACATGTAAATTTTTACACAGAATCTGTATAAACATGTAAATATTTACACAGAATCTCTATAAACATGTAAATATATCCACAGAATGTGTGAACATGTAAATATTTACACAGAATGTGTATAAACATGTAAATATTTACACAGAATCTGTACAAACATGTAAATATTTACACAGAATCTGTATGAACATCTTAATTTTTACAAAGAATCTGTATGGAAATGTAAACATTTACAAAGAATCAGTATAAAGATGTAAATATGTACACAGAATCTGTATGATCATGTAAAGATTTACACAGAATCTGTAAAAACCTGTAAATATTTACACAGAATCTGTATGAAAATGTGAATTTTTACACAGAATCTGTATGAACATGTAAATATTCACACAGAATCTGTATAAACATGGAAATATTTACACAGAATCTGTATAAACATGTAAATATTTTCACAGTATGTATGAACATGTAAATATTTACAAAGAATGTGTATAAACATGTAAATATTTACACAGAATCTGTAAAAACCAGTAAATATTTACACAGAATCTTTAAATCCTGTAAATATTTACACAGAATCTGTATGAACATGTCAATATTTACACAGAATCTGTATAAACATGTAAATGTTTACACAGAATCTGTTCGAGCATGTAAATATTTACACCGAATCTGTATAAACATGTAAATATTTAGACAGAATCAGTATAAACATGTAAATATTTACACACAATCTGTATAAACATGTAAATATTTCCACAGAATCTGTATAAACATGTAAATATTTACACAGAATCTGTACAAACATGTAAATATTTACACAGAATCTGTATGAACATCTTAATTTTTACAAAGAATCTGTATGGAAATGTAAATATTTACAAAGAATCAGTATAAAGATGTAAATATGTACACAGAATCTGTATGATCATGTAAAGATTTACACAGAATCTGTAAAAACCTTTAAATATTTACACAGAATCTGTATAAAAATGTAAATTTTTACAAAGAATCTGTATAAACATGTAAATATTTACACAGAATCTGTATAAACATGTAAATATTTACATAGAATCTGTATAAACATGTAAATATTTTCACAGTATGTGTGAACATGTAAATATTTACACAGAATGTGTATAAACATGTAAATATTTACACAGAATCTGTATAGACATGTAAATATTTACACAGAATCTGTATAAACATGTAAATATTTACACAGAATCTGTGCAAACATGTAAATATTTACACAGAATCTATATGAACATGTAAATATTTACACAGAATGTGTATAAACATGTTAATGTTTACACAGAATCTGTATGAACATGTAAATATTTACACAGAATCTGTATAGCAATGTAAATATTTACACAGAATCTGTATGAACATGTTAATATTTACACAGAATGTGTATAAACATGAAAATATTTACACAGAATGTGTATAAACATGTAAATATTTACGCAGAATCTTTATAAACATGTAAATATTTACACAGAATCTGTAAAAACCAGTAAATATTTACACAGAATCTTTAAATCCTGTAAATATTTACACAGAATCTGTATAAACATGTCAATATTTACACAGAATCTGTATAAACATGTAAATGTTTACACAGAATCTGTTCGAGCATGTAAATATTTACACCGAATCTGTATAAACATGTAAATATTTAGACAGAATCAGTATAAACATGTAAATATTTACACACAATCTGTATAAACATGTAAATATTTACACAGAATCTGTATAAACATGTAAACATTTACACAGAATCTGTACAAACATGTAAATATTTACACAGAATCTGTATGAACATCTTAATTTTTACAAAGAATCTGTATGGAAATGTAAATATTTACAAAGAATCAGTATAAAGTTGTAAATATGTACACAGAATCTGTATGATCATGTAAAGATTTACACAGAATCTGTAAAAACCTGTAAATATTTACACAGAATCTGTATAAAAATGTAAATTTTTACACAGAATCTGTATAAACATGTAAATATTTACACAGAATCTCTATAAACTTGTAAATATTTACGTAGAATCTGTATAAACATGTAAATATTTTCACAGTATGTGTGAACATGTAAATATTTACACAGAATGTGTATAAACATGTAAATATTTGCACAGAATCTGTAAAAACCAGTAAATATTTACACAGAATCTTTAAATCGTGTAAATATTTACACAGAATCTGTATGAACATGTCAATATTTACACAGAATCTGTATAAACATGTAAATATTCACACAGAATCTCTATAAACATGTAAATATTTACACTGAATCTGTATTAACATGTCAATATTTACACAGAATCTGTATAAACATGTAAATATTTACACAGAATCTGTAAAACCCAGTAAATATTTACACAGAATCTTTAAAAACCTGTAAATATTTACACAGTATCTGTATAAACATGTCAATAATTACACAGAATCTGTATAAATATGTCAATATTTACACAGAATCAGTGTAAACATGAAAATATTTACACAGAATCTGTATAAACATGTTAATATTTACACAGAATTTTTATAAACATGTAAATATTTACACAGAATCTTTATAAACATGTAAATATTTACACAGAATCTCTATAAATATGTAAATATTTACAAAGAATCTGTATAAAAATGTAAATATTTACACAGAATATGTATAAACATGCAAATATTCACACAGAATCTGTATAAACATGTAAATATTTACACAGAATCTGTATAAACATGTAAATATTTACACAGAATCTGTATAAACATGTAAATATTTACACAGAATCTGTTCGAGCATGTAAATATTTACACCGAATCTTTATATACATGTAAATATTTAGACAGAATCAGTATAAACATGTAAATGTTTACACAGAATCAGTATAAACATGTAAATATTTACACAGAATCTGTATAAACATGTAAATATTTACACAGAATCTGTATAAACATGTAAATATTTACACATAATCCGTATAAACATGTAAATATTTACACAGAATCTGTATAAACATGTTAATATTTAGAAAGAATCTGTATAAACATGTCAATATTTACAGAGTATCTGTAGAAACATGTAAATATTTACACAGAATCTGTATGAACATGTAAATATTGACACAGAATCTGTATAAACATGTCAATATTTACACAGAATCTGCGTAAACATGTAAATATTTACACAGAAACGGTAAAAACCAGTAAATATTTACACAGAATCTGTATATACCTGTAAATATTTACACAGAATCTGTATGAACATGTAAATATTTACACAGAATCTGTATGAACATGTAAATATTTACAGAGAATCTGTATGAACGTGTAAATATTTACACAGAATCTGTATGAACATGTAAATGTTTACACAGACTCTGTATATACTTGTAAATATTTACACAGGATCAGTATGAACATGTAAATATTTACACTGAATCTGTATGAAATTGTAAATGTTTACACAGAATCAGAATAAACATGTAAATATTTACACAGAAACTCTATAAACATGTAAATATTTACCAGAATCTGTAAAAACATGTAAATATTTACACAGAATCTGTATAAACATGAAAATAATTACAAAGAATCTGTGTAAACATGTAAATATTAACACAGAATCAGTATAAACATGTAAATATTTACACACAATCTGTGTAAACATGTAAATATTTCTACAGAATGTGTATGAACATGTAAATATTTACACAGAATGTATATAAACATGTAAATATTTACACAGAATCTGTAAAAACCAGCAAATATTTACACAGAATCTTTAAATCCTGCAAATATTTACACAGAATCTGTATAAACATGTCAATATTTACAAAGGATCTGTATAAACATGTCAATATTTACACAGAATGTGTATGAACATGAAAATATTTACACAGAATCTGTATAAACATGTTAATATTTAAACAGAATCTTTATAAACATGTCAATATTTACACAGAATCTGTAAAAACATGTAAATATTTACACAGTATCTGTTTATACCTGTAAATATTTATACAGGATCTGTATGAACATGTAAATATTTACACTGAATCTGTATAAAATTGTAAATGTTTACACACAGTCTGTATAAACATGTAAATATTTACACAGAAACTGTATAAACATGTTAATATTTACCAGAATCTGTATGAACATGTAAATATTTACACAGAATGTGAATAAACATGTAAATATTTACACAGAATCTGTATAAACATGTATATATTGACACATAATCTGTATAAACATGTAAATATTTACACAGAATCTGTATTAAAATGTAAATATTTACAAAGAATCTGTATAAACGTCAATATTTACACAGAATCTGTATAAACATGTAAATATTTACACAGAATCTGTATAAACATGTAAATCTTTACACAGAATCTGTATATACCTGTAAATATTTACACATTATCTGTATAAACATGTAAATATTTACACAGAATCTGTATAAACAGGTAAATATTTAAAAAGAATCTGTATAAACGTCAATATTTACACAGAATCTGTATAAACATTTAATATTTACACAGAATCTGTATAAACATGTAAATATTTACTCAGAATCTGTAAAAACCAGTAAATATTTACACAGAATCTTTAAATCCTGTAAATATTTACACAGAATCTGTATAAACATGTCAATATTTTCACAGAACCTGTATAAACATGTAAATATTTACACAGAATCTGTTCGAGCATGTAAATAATTACACCGAATCTGTATAAACATGTAAATATTTAGACAGAATCAGTATAAACATGTAAATATTTACACAGAATCTGTATAGTCATGTAAATATTTACACAGAATCTGTATAAACATGTAAATATTTACACAGAATCTGTATAAACATGTAAATATTCACACAGAATCTCTATAAACATGTAAATATTTACACAGAATCTGTATAAACATGTCAATATTTACACAGAATCTGTATAAACATGTAAATATTTACACAGAATCTGTAAAAACCAGTAAATATTTACACAGAAACTTTAAAAACCTATAAATATTTACACAGTATCTGTATAAGCATGTCAATAATTACACAGAATCTGTATAAACATGTCAATATTTACACAGAATCAGTATAAACATGAAAATATTTACACAGGATCTATATAAACGTGTTAATATTTACACAGAATTTTTATAAACATGTAAATATTTACACAGAATCTTTATAAACATGTAAATATTTACACAGAATCTGTATAAATATGTAAATATTTACAAAGAATCTGTATAAAAATGTAAATATTTACACAGAATATGTATAAACATGTAAATATTCACACAGAATCTGTATACACATGTAAATATTTACACAGAATCTGTATAAACATGTAAATATTTACAGAGACTCTGTATTAACATGTCAATATTTACACAGAATCTGTATAAACATGTAAATATTTACACAGAATCTGTTCGAGCATGTAAATATTTACACTGAATGTGTATAAACATGTAAATATTTACACAGAATCTGTAAAAACCAGTAAATATTTACACAGAATCTTTAAAAACCTGTAAATATTTACACAGTATCTGTATAAACATGTCAATAATTACACAGAATCTGTATTAACATGTCAATATTTACACAGAATCTGTATAAACATGTAAATATTTACACAGAATCTGTATAAACATGTCAATATTTACAAAGCATCTGTATAAACATGTAAACATTTACACAGAATCTATATGAACATGTAAATATTTACACAGAATATGTATAAACATGTAAATGTTTACACAGAATCTGTATGAACATGTAAATATTTACACAGAATCTGTACAAACATGTAAATATTTACACAGAATCTGTATGAACATCTTAATTTTTACAAAGAATCTGTATGGAAATGGAAATATTTACAAAGAATCAGTATAAAGATGTAAATATGTACACAGAATCTGTATGATCATGTAAAGATTTACACAGAATCTGTAAAAACCTGTAAATATTTACACAGAATCTGTATAAAAATGTAAATATTTACACAGAATCTGTATAAACATGTAAATATTTACACAGAATCTGTATAAACATGTAAATATTTACACAGAATCTGTATAAACATGTAAATATTTACACAGTATGTGTGAACATGTAAATATTTACACAGAATGTGTATGAACATGTAAATATTTACACAGAATCTGTAAAAACCAGTAAATATTTACACAGAATCTTTAAATCCTGTAAATATTTACACAGAATCTGTATAAACATTTCAATATTTACACAGAATCTGTATAAACATGTAAATGTTTACACAGAATCTGTTCGAGCATGTAAATATTTACACCGAATCTGTATAAACATGTAAATATTTAGACAGAATCAGTATAAACATGTAAATATTTACACACAATCTGTATAAACATGTAAATTTTTACACAGAATCTGTATAAACATGTAAATATTTACACAGAATCTGTACAAACATGTAAATATTTACACAGAATCTGTATGAACATCTTAATTTTTACAAAGAATCTGTATGGAAATGTAAATATTTACAAAGAATCAGTATAAAGTTGTAAATATGTACACAGAATCTGTATGATCATGTAAAGATTTACACAGAATCTGTAAAAACCTGTAAATATTTACACAGAATCTGTATAAAAATGTAAATTTTTACACAGAATCTGTATCAACATGTAAATATTTACACAGAATCTGTATAAACATGTAAATATTTACATAGAATCTGTATAAACATGTAAATATTTTCACAATATGTGTGAACATGTAAATATTTACACAGAATGTGTATAAACATGTAAATATTTACACAGAATCTGTAAAAACCAGTAAATATTTACACAGAATCTTTAAATCGTGTAAATATTTACACAGAATCTGTATGAACATGTCAATATTTACACAGAATCTGTATAAACATGTAAATATTCACACAGAATCTCTATAAACATGTAAATATTTACACTGAATCTGTATTAACATGTCAATATTTACACAGAATCTGTATAAACATGTAAATATTTACACAGAATCTGTAAAAACCAGTAAATATTTACACAGAATCTTTAAAAACCTGTAAATATTTACACAGTATCTGTATAAACATGTCAATAATTACACAGAATCTGTATAAATATGTCAATATTTACACAGAATCAGTGTAAACATGAAAATATTTACACAGAATCTGTATAAACATGTTAATATTTACACAGAATTTTTATAAACATGTAATATATTTACACAGAATCTTTATAAACATGTAAATATTTACACAGAATCTCTTTAAATATGTAAATATTTACAAAGAATCTGTATAAAAATGTAAATATTTACACAGAATATGTATAAACATGTAAATATTCACACAGAATCTGTATAAACATGTAAATATTTACACAGAATCTGTATAAACATGTAAATATTTACACAGAATCTGTATAAACATGTAAATATTTACACAGAATCTGTTCGAGCATGTAAATATTTACACCGAATCTTTATATACATGTAAATATTTAGACAGAATCAGTATAAGCATGTAAATATTTACACCGAATCTTTATATACATGTAAATATTTAGACAGAATCAGTATAAACATGTAAATGTTTACACAGAATCAGTATAAACATGTAAATATTTACACAGAATCTGTATAAACATGTAAATATTTACACAGAATCTGTATAAACATGTAAATATTTACACATAATCCGTATAAACATGTAAATATTTACACAGAATCTGTATAAACATGTTAATATTTAGAAAGAATCTGTATAAACATGTCAATATTTACACAGTATCTGTATAAACATGTAAATATTTACACAGAATCTGTATGAACATGTAAATATTGACACAGAATCTGTATAAACATGTCAATATTTACACAGAATCTGCGTAAACATGTAAATATTTACACAGAAACTGTAAAAACCAGTAAATATTTACACAGAATCTGTATATACCTGTAAATATTTACACAGAATCTGTATGAACATGTAAATATTTACACAGAATCTGTATGAACATGTAAATATTTACAGAGAATCTGTATGAACGTGTAAATATTTACACAGAATCTGTATGAACATGTAAATGTTTACACAGACTCTGTATATACTTGTAAATATTTACACAGGATCTGTATGAACATTTAATATTTACACTGAATCTGTATGAAATTGTAAATGTTTACACAGAATCTGAATAAATATGTAAATATTTACACAGAAACTCTATAAACATGTAAATATTTACCAGAATCTGTAAAAACATGTAAATATTTACACAGAATCTGTATAAACATGAAAATAATTACAAAGAATCTGTGTAAACATGTAAATATTAACACAGAATCAGTATAAACATGTAAATATTTACACACAATCTGTGTAAACATGTAAATATTTCTACAGAATGTGTATTAACATGTAAATATTTACACAGAATGTATATAAACATGTAAATATTTACACAGAATCTGTAAAAACCAGCAAATATTTACACAGAATCTTTAAATCCTGTAAATATTTACACAGAATCTGTATAAACATATCAATATTTACAAAGAATCTGTATAAACATGTCAATATTTACACAGAATATGTATGAACATGAAAATATTTACACAGAATCTGTATAAACATGTTAATATTTACACAGAATCTTTATAAACTTGTAAATATTTACACAGAATCTGTATAAATATGTAAATATTTACACAGAATCTGTATAAACATGTAAATATTTACACAGAATCTGTATAAAAATGTAAATATTCACACAGAATCTCTATAAACATGTAAATATTTACACATAATCTGTATAAACATGTCAATATTTACACAGAATCTGTATAAACATGTAAATATTTACACAGAATCTGTATAAACATGTAAATATTTACACAGAATCTGTATAAACATGTAAATATTTACACAGAATCTGTATGAACATGTCAATATTTACACAGAATCTGTATGAACATGTAAATATTTACACAGAATCTGTATAAACATGTCAATATTTACACCGAATCTGCATAAACATGAAAATATTTACACAGAATCTGTATAAACATGCAAATATTTACACAGAATCTGTATAAACATGTAAATATTTACACAGAATCTGTATAAACCTGTAAATATTTACACAGAATCTGTATGAACATGTAAATATTTACACAGAATCTGTATAAACATGTAAATATTTACACAGAATCTGTATAAACATGTAAATTTTTACACAGAATCTGTATAAACATGTAAATATTTACACAGAATCTCTATAAACATGTAAATATATCCACAGAATGTGTGAACATGTAAATATTTACACAGAATGTGTATAAACATGTAAATATTTACACAGAATTTGTACAAACATGTAAATATTTACACAGAATCTGTATGAACATCTTAATTTTTACAAAGAATCTGTATGGAAATGTAAATATTTACAAAGAATCAGTATAAAGATGTAAATATGTACACAGAATCTGTATGATCATGTAAAGATTTACACAGAATCTGTAAAAACCTGTAAATATTTACACAGAATCTGTGTAAAAATGTAAATTTTTACACAGAATCTGTATAAACATGTAAATATTTACACAGAATCTGTATAAACATGTAAATATTTACATAGAATCTGTATAAACATGTAAATATTTTCACAGTATGTGTGAACATGTAAATATTTACACAGAATGTGTATAAACATGTAAATATTTACACAGAATCTGTATAGACATGTAAATATTTACACAGAATCTGTATAAACATGTAAATATTTACACAGAATCTGTGCAAACATGTAAATATTTACACAGAATCTATATGAACATGTAAATATTTACACAGAATGTGTATAAACATGTTAATGTTTACACAGAATCTGTATGAACATGTAAATATTTACACAGAATCTGTATAGCAATGTAAATATTTACACAGAATCTGTATGAACATGTTAATATTTACACAGAATGTGTATAAACATGAAAATATTTACACAGAATGTGTATAAACATGTAAATATTTACGCAGAATCTTTATAAACATGTAAATATTTACAGAGAATCTGTAAAAACCAGTAAATATTTACACAGAATCTTTAAATCCTGTAAATATTTACACAGAATCTGTATAAACATGTCAATATTTACACAGAATCTGTATAAACATGTAAATGTTTACACAGAATCTGTTCGAGCATGTAAATATTTACACCGAATCTGTATAAACATGTAAATATTTAGACGGAATCAGTATAAACATGTAAATATTTACACACAATCTGTATAAACATGTAAATATTTACACAGAATCTGTATAAACATGTAAATATTTACACAGAATCTGTACAAACATGTAAATATTTACACAGAATCTGTATGAACATCTTAATTTTTACAAAGAATCTGTATGGAAATGTAAATATTTACAAAGAATCAGTATAAAGTTGTAAATATGTACACAGAATCTGTATGATCATGTAAAGATTTACACAGAATCTGTAAAAACCTGTAAATATTTACACAGAATCTGTATAAAAATGTAAATTTTTACACAGAATCTGTATAAACATGTAAATATTTACACAGAATCTGTATAAACTTGTAAATATTTACATAGAATCTGTATAAACATGTAAATATTTTCACAGTATGTGTGAACATGTAAATATTTACACAGAATGTGTATAAACATGTAAATATTTACACAGAATCTGTAAAAACCAGTAAATATTTACACAGAATCTTTAAATCGTGTAAATATTTACACAGAATCTGTATGAACATGTCAATATTTACACAGAATCTGTATAAACATGTAAATATTCACACAGAATCTCTATAAACATGTAAATATTTACACTGAATCTGTATTAACATGTCAATATTTACACAGAATCTGTATAAACATGTAAATATTTACACAGAATCTGTAAAAACCAGTAAATATTTACACAGAATCTTTAAAAACCTGTAAATATTTACACAGTATCTGTATAAACATGTCAATAATTACACAGAATCTGTATAAATATGTCAATATTTACACAGAATCAGTGTAAACATGAAAATATTTACACAGAATCTGTATAAACATGTTAATATTTACACAGAATTTTTATAAACATGTAAATATTTACACAGAATCTTTATAAACATGTAAATATTTACACAGAATCTCTATAAATATGTAAATATTTACAAAGAATCTGTATAAAAATGTAAATATTTACACAGAATATGTATAAACATGCAAATATTCACACAGAATCTGTATAAACATGTAAATATTTACACAGAATCTGTATAAACATGTAAATATTTACACAGAATCTGTATAAACATGTAAATATTTACACAGAATCTGTTCGAGCATGTAAATATTTACACCGAATCTTTATATACATGTAAATATTTAGACAGAATCAGTATAAACATGTAAATGTTTACACAGAATCAGTATAAACATGTAAATATTTACACAGAATCTGTATAAACATGTAAATATTTACACAGAATCTGTATAAACATGTAAATATTTACACATAATCCGTATAAACATGCAAATATTTACACAGAATCTGTATAAACATGTTAATATTTAGAAAGAATCTGTATAAACATGTCAATATTTACACAGTATCTGTATAAACATGTAAATATTTACACAGAATCTGTATGAACATGTAAATATTGACACAGAATCTGTATAAACATGTCAATATTTACACAGAATCTGCGTAAACATGTAAATATTTACACAGAAACTGTAAAAACCAGTAAATATTTACACAGAATCTGTATATACCTGTAAATATTTACACAGAATCTGTATGAACATGTAAATATTTACACAGAATCTGTATGAACATGTAAATATTTACAGAGAATCTGTATGAACGTGTAAATATTTACACAGAATCTGTATGAACATGTAAATGTTTACACAGACTCTGTATATACTTGTAAATATTTACACAGGATCAGTATGAACATGTAAATATTTACACTGAATCTGTATGAAATTGTAAATGTTTACACAGAATCAGAATAAACATGTAAATATTTACACAGAAACTCTATAAACATGTAAATATTTACCAGAATCTGTAAAAACATGTAAATATTTACACAGAATCTGTATAAACATGAAAATAATTACAAAGAATCTGTGTAAACATGTAAATATTAACACAGAATCAGTATAAACATGTAAATATTTACACACAATCTGTGTAAACATGTAAATATTTCTACAGAATGTGTATGAACATGTAAATATTTACACAGAATGTATATAAACATGTAAATATTTACACAGAATCTGTAAAAACCAGCAAATATTTACACAGAATCTTTAAATCCTGTAAATATTTACACAGAATCTGTATAAACATATCAATATTTACAAAGAATCTGTATAAACATGTCAATATTTACACAGAATATGTATGAACATGAAAATATTTACACAGAATCTGTATAAACATGTTAATATTTACACAGAATCTTTATAAACTTGTAAATATTTACACAGAATCTGTATAAATATGTAAATATTTACACAGAATCTGTATAAACATGTAAATATTTACACAGAATCTGTATAAAAATGTAAATATTCACACAGAATCTCTATAAACATGTAAATATTTACACATAATCTGTATAAACATGTCAATATTGACACAGAATCTGTATGAACATGTAAATATTTACACAGAATCTGTATAAACATGTCAATATTTACACCGAATCTGCATAAACATGAAAATATTTACACAGAATCTGTATAAACATGCAAATATTTACACAGAATCTGTATAAACATGTAAATATTTACACAGAATCTGTATAAACCTGTAAATATTTACACAGAATCTGTATGAACATGTAAATATTTACACAGAATCTGTATAAACATGTAAATATTTACACAGAATCTGTATAAACATGTAAATTTTTACACAGAATCTGTATAAACATGTAAATATTTACACAGAATCTCTATAAACATGTAAATATATCCACAGAATGTGTGAACATGTAAATATTTACACAGAATGTGTATAAACATGTAAATATTTACACAGAATCTGTACAAACATGTAAATATTTACACAGAATCTGTATGAACATCTTAATTTTTACAAAGAATCTGTATGGAAATGTAAACATTTACAAAGAATCAGTATAAAGATGTAAATATGTACACAGAATCTGTATGATCATGTAAAGATTTACACAGAATCTGTAAAAACCTGTAAATATTTACACAGAATCTGTATGAAAATGTGAATTTTTACACAGAATCTGTATGAACATGTAAATATTCACACAGAATCTGTATAAACATGTAAATATTTACACAGAATCTGTATAAACATGTAAATATTTTCACAGTATGTATGAACATGTAAATATTTACACAGAATGTGTATAAACATGTAAATATTTACACAGAATCTGTAAAAACCAGTAAATATTTACACAGAATCTTTAAATCCTGTAAATATTTACACAGAATCTGTATGAACATGTCAATATTTACACAGAATCTGTATAAACATGTAAATGTTTACACAGAATCTGTTCGAGCATGTAAATATTTACACCGAATCTGTATAAACATGTAAATATTTAGACAGAATCAGTATAAACATGTAAATATTTACACACAATCTGTATAAACATGTAAATATTTCCACAGAATCTGTATAAACATGTAAACATTTACACAGAATCTGTACAAACATGTAAATATTTACACAGAATCTGTATGAACATCTTAATTTTTACAAAGAATCTGTATGGAAATGTAAATATTTACAAAGAATCAGTATAAAGTTGTAAATATGTACACAGAATCTGTATGATCATGTAAAGATTTACACAGAATCTGTAAAAACCTGTAAATATTTACACAGAATCTGTATAAAAATGTAAATTTTTACACAGAATCTGTATAAACATGTAAATATTTACACAGAATCTGTATAAACTTGTAAATATTTACGTAGAATCTGTATAAACATGTAAATATTTTCACAGTATGTGTGAACATGTAAATATTTACACAGAATGTGTATAAACATGTAAATATTTGCACAGAATCTGTAAAAACCAGTAAATATTTACACAGAATCTTTAAATCGTGTAAATATTTACACAGAATCTGTATGAACATGTCAATATTTACACAGAATCTGTATAAACATGTAAATATTCACACAGCATCTCTATAAACATGTAAATATTTACACTGAATCTGTATTAACATGTCAATATTTACACAGAATCTGTATAAACATGTAAATATTTACACAGAATCTGTAAAACCCAGTAAATATTTACACAGAATCTTTAAAAACCTGTAAATATTTACACAGTATCTGTATAAACATGTCAATAATTACACAGAATCTGTATAAATATGTCAATATTTACACAGAATCAGTGTAAACATGAAAATATTTACACAGAATCTGTATAAACATGTTAATATTTACACAGAATTTTTATAAACATGTAAATATTTACACAGAATCTTTATAAACATGTAAATATTTACACAGAATCTCTATAAATATGTAAATATTTACAAAGAATCTGTATAAAAATGTAAATATGTACACAGAATATGTATAAACATGCAAATATTCACACAGAATCTGTATAAACATGTAAATATTTACACAGAATCTGTATAAACATGTAAATATTTACACAGAATCTGTATAAACATGTAAATATTTACACAGAATCTGTTCGAGCATGTAAATATTTACACCGAATCTTTATATACATGTAAATATTTAGACAGAATCAGTATAAACATGTAAATGTTTACACAGAATCAGTATAAACATGTAAATATTTACACAGAATCTGTATAAACATGTAAATATTTACACAGAATCTGTATAAACATGTAAATATTTACACATAATCCGTATAAACATGTAAATATTTACACAGAATCTGTATAAACATGTTAATATTTAGAAAGAATCTGTATAAACATGTCAATATTTACACAGTATCTGTATAAACATGTAAATATTTACACAGAATCTGTATGAACATGTAAATATTGACACAGAATCTGTATAAACATGTCAATATTTACACAGAATCTGCGTAAACATGTAAATATTTACACAGAAACGGTAAAAACCAGTAAATATTTACACAGAATCTGTATATACCTGTAAATATTTACACAGAATCTGTATGAACATGTAAATATTTACACAGAATCTGTATGAACATGTAAATATTTACAGAGAATCTGTATGAACGTGTAAATATTTACACAGAATCTGTATGAACATGTAAATGTTTACACAGACTCTGTATATACTTGTAAATATTTACACAGGATCAGTATGAACATGTAAATATTTACACTGAATCTGTATGAAATTGTAAATGTTTACACAGAATCAGAATAAACATGTAAATATTTACACAGAAACTCTATAAACATGTAAATATTTACCAGAATCTGTAAAAACATGTAAATATTTACACAGAATCTGTATAAACATGAAAATAATTACAAAGAATCTGTGTAAACATGTAAATATTAACACAGAATCAGTATAAACATGTAAATATTTACACACAATCTGTGTAAACATGTAAATATTTCTACAGAATGTGTATGAACATGTAAATATTCACACAGAATGTATATAAACATGTAAATATTTACACAGAATCTGTAAAAACCAGCAAATATTTACACAGAATCTTTAAATCCTGTAAATATTTACACAGAATCTGTATAAACATGTCAATATTTACAAAGGATCTGTATAAACATGTCAATATTTACACAGAATGTGTATGAACATGAAAATATTTACACAGAATCTGTATAAACATGTTAATATTTAAACAGAATCTTTATAAACATGTCAATATTTACACAGAATCTGTAAAAACATGTAAATATTTACACAGTATCTGTTTATACCTGTAAATATTTATACAGGATCTGTATGAACATGTAAATATTTACACTGAATCTGTATAAAATTGTAAATGTTTACACACAGTCTGTATAAACATGTAAATATTTACACAGAAACTGTATAAACATGTTAATATTTACCAGAATCTGTATGAACATGTAAATATTTACACAGAATCTGAATAAACATGTAAATATTTACACAGAATCTGTATAAACATGTATATATTGACACATAATCTGTATAAACATGTAAATATTTACACAGAATCTGTATTAAAATGTAAATATTTACAAAGAATCTGTATAAACGTCAATATTTACACAGAATCTGTATAAACATGTAAATATTTACACAGAATCTGTATAAACATGTAAATCTTTACACAGAATCTGTATATACCTGTAAATATTTACACATTATCTGTATAAACATGTAAATATTTACACAGAATCTGTATAAACAGGTAAATATTTAAAAAGAATCTGTATAAACGTCAATATTTACACAGAATCTGTATAAACATGTAAATATTTACACAGAATCTGTATAAACATGTAAATATTTACTCAGAATCTGTAAAAACCAGTAAATATTTACACAGAATCTTTAAATCCTGTAAATATTTACACAGAATCTGTATAAACATGTCAATATTTTCACAGAACCTGTATAAACATGTAAATATTTACACAGAATCTGTTCGAGCATGTAAATAATTACACCGAATCTGTATAAACATGTAAATATTTAGACAGAATCAGTATAAACATGTAAATATTTACACAGAATCTGTATAGTCATGTAAATATTTACACAGAATCTGTATAAACATGTAAATATTTACACAGAATCTGTATAAACATGTAAATATTCACACAGAATCTCTATAAACATGTAAATATTTACACAGAATCTGTATAAACATGTCAATATTTACACAGAATCTGTATAAACATGTAAATATTTACACAGAATCTGTAAAAACCAGTAAATATTTACACAGAAACTTTAAAAACCTATAAATATTTACACAGTATCTGTATAAGCATGTCAATAATTACACAGAATCTGTATAAACATGTCAATATTTACACAGAATCAGTATAAACATGAAAATATTTACACAGGATCTATATAAACGTGTTAATATTTACACAGAATTTTTATAAACATGTAAATATTTACACAGAATCTTTATAAACATGTAAATATTTACACAGAATCTGTATAAATATGTAAATATTTACAAAGAATCTGTATAAAAATGTAAATATTTACACAGAATATGTATAAACATGTAAATATTCACACAGAATCTGTATAAACATGTAAATATTTACACAGAATCTGTATAAACATGTAAATATTTACAGAGACTCTGTATTAACATGTCAATATTTACACAGAATCTGTATAAACATGTAAATATTTACACAGAATCTGTTCGAGCATGTAAATATTTACACTGAATGTGTATAAACATGTAAATATTTACACAGAATCTGTAAAAACCAGTAAATATTTACACAGAATCTTTAAAAACCTGTAAATATTTACACAGTATCTGTATAAACATGTCAATAATTACACAGAATCTGTATTAACATGTCAATATTTACACAGAATCTGTATAAACATGTAAATATTTACACAGAATCTGTATAAACATGTCAATATTTACAAAGCATCTGTATAAACATGTAAACATTTACACAGAATCTATATGAACATGTAAATATTTACACAGAATATGTATAAACATGTAAATGTTTACACAGAATCTGTATGAACATGTAAATATTTACACAGAATCTGTACAAACATGTAAATATTTACACAGAATCTCTATAAACATGTAAATATATCCACAGAATGTGTGAACATGTAAATATTTACACAGAATGTGTATAAACATGTAAATATTTACACAGAATCTGTGCAAACATGTAAATATTTACACAGAATCTGTATGAACATCTTAATTTTTACAAAGAATCTGTATGGAAATGTAAACATTTACAAAGAATCAGTATAAAGATGTAAATATGTACACAGAATCTGTATGATCATGTAAAGATTTACACAGAATCTGTAAAAACCTGTAAATATTTACACAGAATCTGTATGAAAATGTGAATTTTTACACAGAATCTGTATGAACATGTAAATATTCACACAGAATCTGTATAAACATGGAAATATTTACACAGAAACTGTATAAACATGTAAATATTTTCACAGTATGTATGAACATGTAAATATTTACACAGAATGTGTATAAACATGTAAATATTTACACAGAATCTGTAAAAACCAGTAAATATTTACACAGAATCTTTAAATCCTGTAAATATTTACACAGAATCTGTATGAACATGTCAATATTTACACAGAATCTGTATAAACATGTAAATGTTTACACAGAATCTGTTCGAGCATGTAAATATTTACACCGAATCTGTATAAACATGTAAATATTTAGACAGAATCAGTATAAACATGTAAATATTTACACACAATCTGTATAAACATGTAAATATTTCCACAGAATCTGTATAAACATGTAAATATTTACACAGAATCTGTACAAACATGTAAATATTTACACAGAATCTGTATGAACATCTTAATTTTTACAAAGAATCTGTATGGAAATGTAAATATTTACAAAGAATCAGTATAAAGATGTAAATATGTACACAGAATCTGTATGATCATGTAAAGATTTACACAGAATCTGTAAAAACCTGTAAATATTTACACAGAATCTGTATAAAAATGTAAATTTTTACACAGAATCTGTATAAACATGTAAATATTTACACAGAATCTGTATAAACATGTAAATATTTACATAGAATCTGTATAAACATGTAAATATTTTCACAGTATGTGTGAACATGTAAATATTTACACAGAATGTGTATAAACATGTAAATATTTACACAGAATCTGTATAGACATGTAAATATTTACACAGAATCTGTATAAACATGTAAATATTTACACAGAATCTGTGCAAACATGTAAATATTTACACAGAATCTATATGAACATGTAAATATTTACACAGAATGTGTATAAACATGTTAATGTTTACACAGAATCTGTATGAACATGTAAATATTTACACAGAATCTGTATAGCAATGTAAATATTTACACAGAATCTGTATGAACATGTTAATATTTACACAGAATGTGTATAAACATGAAAATATTTACACAGAATGTGTATAAACATGTAAATATTTAGGCAGAATCTTTATAAACATGTAAATATTTACACAGAATCTGTAAAAACCAGTAAATATTTACACAGAATCTTTAAATCCTGTAAATATTTACACAGAATCTGTATAAACATGTCAATATTTACACAGAATCTGTATAAACATGTAAATGTTTACACAGAATCTGTTCGAGCATGTAAATATTTACACCGAATCTGTATAAACATGTAAATATTTAGACAGAATCAGTATAAACATGTAAATATTTACACACAATCTGTATAAACATGTAAATATTTACACAGAATCTGTATAAACATGTAAACATTTACACAGAATCTGTACAAACATGTAAATATTTACACAGAATCTGTATGAACATCTTAATTTTTACAAAGAATCTGTATGGAAATGTAAATATTTACAAAGAATCAGTATAAAGTTGTAAATATGTACACAGAATCTGTATGATCATGTAAAGATTTACACAGAATCTGTAAAAACCTGTAAATATTTACACAGAATCTGTATAAAAATGTAAATTTTTACACAGAATCTGTATAAACATGTAAATATTTACACAGAATCTGTATAAACTTGTAAATATTTACGTAGAATCTGTATAAACATGTAAATATTTTCACAGTATGTGTGAACATGTAAATATTTACACAGAATGTGTATAAACATGTAAATATTTGCACAGAATCTGTAAAAACCAGTAAATATTTACACAGAATCTTTAAATCGTGTAAATATTTACACAGAATCTGTATGAACATGTCAATATTTACACAGAATCTGTATAAACATGTAAATATTCACACAGCATCTCTATAAACATGTAAATATTTACACTGAATCTGTATTAACATGTCAATATTTACACAGAATCTGTATAAACATGTAAATATTTACACAGAATCTGTAAAACCCAGTAAATATTTACACAGAATCTTTAAAAACCTGTAAATATTTACACAGTATCTGTATAAACATGTCAATAATTACACAGAATCTGTATAAATATGTCAATATTTACACAGAATCAGTGTAAACATGAAAATATTTACACAGAATCTGTATAAACATGTTAATATTTACACAGAATTTTTATAAACATGTAAATATTTACACAGAATCTTTATAAACATGTAAATATTTACACAGAATCTCTATAAATATGTAAATATTTACAAAGAATCTGTATAAAAATGTAAATATTTACACAGAATATGTATAAACATGCAAATATTCACACAGAATCTGTATAAACATGTAAATATTTACACAGAATCTGTATAAACATGTAAATATTTACACAGAATCTGTATAAACATGTAAATATTTACACAGAATCTGTTCGAGCATGTAAATATTTACACCGAATCTTTATATACATGTAAATATTTAGACAGAATCAGTATAAACATGTAAATGTTTACACAGAATCAGTATAAACATGTAAATATTTACACAGAATCTGTATAAACATGTAAATATTTACACAGAATCTGTATAAACATGTAAATATTTACACATAATCCGTATAAACATGTAAATATTTACACAGAATCTGTATAAACATGTTAATATTTAGAAAGAATCTGTATAAACATGTCAATATTTACACAGTATCTGTATAAACATGTAAATATTTACACAGAATCTGTATGAACATGTAAATATTGACACAGAATCTGTATAAACATGTCAATATTTACACAGAATCTGCGTAAACATGTAAATATTTACACAGAAACGGTAAAAACCAGTAAATATTTACACAGAATCTGTATATACCTGTAAATATTTACACAGAATCTGTATGAACATGTAAATATTTACACAGAATCTGTATGAACATGTAAATATTTACAGAGAATCTGTATGAACGTGTAAATATTTACACAGAATCTGTATGAACATGTAAATGTTTACACAGACTCTGTATATACTTGTAAATATTTACACAGGATCAGTATGAACATGTAAATATTTACACTGAATCTGTATGAAATTGTAAATGTTTACACAGAATCAGAATAAACATGTAAATATTTACACAGAAACTCTATAAACATGTAAATATTTACCAGAATCTGTAAAAACATGTAAATATTTACACAGAATGTGTATAAACATGAAAATAATTACAAAGAATCTGTGTAAACATGTAAATATTAACACAGAATCAGTATAAACATGTAAATATTTACACACAATCTGTGTAAACATGTAAATATTTCTACAGAATGTGTATGAACATGTAAATATTCACACAGAATGTATATAAACATGTAAATATTTACACAGAATCTGTAAAAACCAGCAAATATTTACACAGAATCTTTAAATCCTGTAAATATTTACACAGAATCTGTATAAACATGTCAATATTTACAAAGGATCTGTATAAACATGTCAATATTTACACAGAATGTGTATGAACATGAAAATATTTACACAGAATCTGTATAAACATGTTAATATTTAAACAGAATCTTTATAAACATGTCAATATTTACACAGAATCTGTAAAAACATGTAAATATTTACACAGTATCTGTTTATACCTGTAAATATTTATACAGGATCTGTATGAACATGTAAATATTTACACTGAATCTGTATAAAATTGTAAATGTTTACACACAGTCTGTATAAACATGTAAATATTTACACAGAAACTGTATAAACATGTTAATATTTACCAGAATCTGTATGAACATGTAAATATTTACACAGAATCTGAATAAACATGTAAATATTTACACAGAATCTGTATAAACATGTATATATTGACACATAATCTGTATAAACATGTAAATATTTACACAGAATCTGTATTAAAATGTAAATATTTACAAAGAATCTGTATAAACGTCAATATTTACACAGAATCTGTATAAACATGTAAATATTTACACAGAATCTGTATAAACATGTAAATCTTTACACAGAATCTGTATATACCTGTAAATATTTACACATTATCTGTATAAACATGTAAATATTTACACAGAATCTGTATAAACAGGTAAATATTTAAAAAGAATCTGTATAAACGTCAATATTTACACAGAATCTGTATAAACATGTAAATATTTACACAGAATCTGTATAAACATGTAAATATTTACTCAGAATCTGTAAAAACCAGTAAATATTTACAGAGAATCTTTAAATCCTGTAAATATTTACACAGAATCTGCATAAACATGTCAATATTTTCACAGAACCTGTATAAACATGTAAATATTTACACAGAATCTGTTCGAGCATGTAAATAATTACACCGAATCTGTATAAACATGTAAATATTTAGACAGAATCAGTATAAACATGTAAATATTTACACAGAATCTGTATATTCATGTAAATATTTACACAGAATCTGTATAAACATGTAAATATTTACACAGAATCTGTATAAACATGTAAATATTCACACAGAATCTCTATAAACATGTAAATATTTACACAGAATCTGTATAAACATGTCAATATTTACACAGAATCTGTATAAACATGTAAATATTTACACAGAATCTGTAAAAACCAGTAAATATTTACACAGAAACTTTAAAAACCTATAAATATTTACACAGTATCTGTATAAGCATGTCAATAATTACACAGAATCTGTATAAACATGTCAATATTTACACAGAATCAGTATAAACATGAAAATATTTACACAGGATCTATATAAACGTGTTAATATTTACACAGAATTTTTATAAACATGTAAATATTTACACAGAATCTTTATAAACATGTAAATATTTACACAGAATCTGTATAAATATGTAAATATTTACAAAGAATCTGTATAAAAATGTAAATATTTACACAGAATATGTATAAACATGTAAATATTCACACAGAATCTGTATAAACATGTAAATATTTACACAGAATCTGTATAAACATGTAAATATTTACAGAGACTCTGTATTAACATGTCAATATTTACACAGAATCTGTATAAACATGTAAATATTTACACAGAATCTGTTCGAGCATGTAAATATTTACACTGAATGTGTATAAACATGTAAATATTTACACAGAATCTGTAAAAACCAGTAAATATTTACACAGAATCTTTAAAAACCTGTAAATATTTACACAGTATCTGTATAAACATGTCAATAATTACACAGAATCTGTATTAACATGTCAATATTTACACAGAATCTGTATAAACATGTAAATATTTACACAGAATCTGTATAAACATGTCAATATTTACAAAGCATCTGTATAAACATGTAAACATTTACACAGAATCTATATGAACATGTAAATATTTACACAGAATATGTATAAACATGTAAATGTTTACACAGAATCTGTATGAACATGTAAATATTTACACAGAATCTGTACAAACATGTAAATATTTACACAGAATCTCTATAAACATGTAAATATATCCACAGAATGTGTGAACATGTAAATATTTACACAGAATGTGTATAAACATGTAAATATTTACACAGAATCTGTGCAAACATGTAAATATTTACACAGAATCTGTATGAACATCTTAATTTTTACAAAGAATCTGTATGGAAATGTAAACATTTACAAAGAATCAGTATAAAGATGTAAATATGTACACAGAATCTGTATGATCATGTAAAGATTTACACAGAATCTGTAAAAACCTGTAAATATTTACACAGAATCTGTATGAAAATGTGAATTTTTACACAGAATCTGTATGAACATGTAAATATTCACACAGAATCTGTATAAACATGGAAATATTTACACAGAAACTGTATAAACATGTAAATATTTTCACAGTATGTATGAACATGTAAATATTTACACAGAATGTGTATAAACATGTAAATATTTACACAGAATCTGTAAAAACCAGTAAATATTTACACAGAATCTTTAAATCCTGTAAATATTTACACAGAATCTGTATGAACATGTCAATATTTACACAGAATCTGTATAAACATGTAAATGTTTACACAGAATCTGTTCGAGCATGTAAATATTTACACCGAATCTGTATAAACATGTAAATATTTAGACAGAATCAGTATAAACATGTAAATATTTACACACAATCTGTATAAACATGTAAATATTTCCACAGAATCTGTATAAACATGTAAATATTTACACAGAATCTGTACAAACATGTAAATATTTACACAGAATCTGTATGAACATCTTAATTTTTACAAAGAATCTGTATGGAAATGTAAATATTTACAAAGAATCAGTATAAAGATGTAAATATGTACACAGAATCTGTATGATCATGTAAAGATTTACACAGAATCTGTAAAAACCTGTAAATATTTACACAGAATCTGTATAAAAATGTAAATTTTTACACAGAATCTGTATAAACATGTAAATATTTACACAGAATCTGTATAAACATGTAAATATTTACATAGAATCTGTATAAACATGTAAATATTTTCACAGTATGTGTGAACATGTAAATATTTACACAGAATGTGTATAAACATGTAAATATTTACACAGAATCTGTATAGACATGTAAATATTTACACAGAATCTGTATAAACATGTAAATATTTACACAGAATCTGTGCAAACATGTAAATATTTACACAGAATCTATATGAACATGTAAATATTTACACAGAATGTGTATAAACATGTTAATGTTTACACAGAATCTGTATGAACATGTAAATATTTACACAGAATCTGTATAGCAATGTAAATATTTACACAGAATCTGTATGAACATGTTAATATTTACACAGAATGTGTATAAACATGAAAATATTTACACAGAATGTGTATAAACATGTAAATATTTAGGCAGAATCTTTATAAACATGTAAATATTTACACAGAATCTGTAAAAACCAGTAAATATTTACACAGAATCTTTAAATCCTGTAAATATTTACACAGAATCTGTATAAACATGTCAATATTTACACAGAATCTGTATAAACATGTAAATGTTTACACAGAATCTGTTCGAGCATGTAAATATTTACACCGAATCTGTATAAACATGTAAATATTTAGACAGAATCAGTATAAACATGTAAATATTTACACACAATCTGTATAAACATGTAAATATTTACACAGAATCTGTATAAACATGTAAACATTTACACAGAATCTGTACAAACATGTAAATATTTACACAGAATCTGTATGAACATCTTAATTTTTACAAAGAATCTGTATGGAAATGTAAATATTTACAAAGAATCAGTATAAAGTTGTAAATATGTACACAGAATCTGTATGATCATGTAAAGATTTACACAGAATCTGTAAAAACCTGTAAATATTTACACAGAATCTGTATAAAAATGTAAATTTTTACACAGAATCTGTATAAACATGTAAATATTTACACAGAATCTGTATAAACTTGTAAATATTTACGTAGAATCTGTATAAACATGTAAATATTTTCACAGTATGTGTGAACATGTAAATATTTACACAGAATGTGTATAAACATGTAAATATTTGCACAGAATCTGTAAAAACCAGTAAATATTTACACAGAATCTTTAAATCGTGTAAATATTTACACAGAATCTGTATGAACATGTCAATATTTACACAGAATCTGTATAAACATGTAAATATTCACACAGCATCTCTATAAACATGTAAATATTTACACTGAATCTGTATTAACATGTCAATATTTACACAGAATCTGTATAAACATGTAAATATTTACACAGAATCTGTAAAACCCAGTAAATATTTACACAGAATCTTTAAAAACCTGTAAATATTTACACAGTATCTGTATAAACATGTCAATAATTACACAGAATCTGTATAAATATGTCAATATTTACACAGAATCAGTGTAAACATGAAAATATTTACACAGAATCTGTATAAACATGTTAATATTTACACAGAATTTTTATAAACATGTAAATATTTACACAGAATCTTTATAAACATGTAAATATTTACACAGAATCTCTATAAATATGTAAATATTTACAAAGAATCTGTATAAAAATGTAAATATTTACACAGAATATGTATAAACATGCAAATATTCACACAGAATCTGTATAAACATGTAAATATTTACACAGAATCTGTATAAACATGTAAATATTTACACAGAATCTGTATAAACATGTAAATATTTACACAGAATCTGTTCGAGCATGTAAATATTTACACCGAATCTTTATATACATGTAAATATTTAGACAGAATCAGTATAAACATGTAAATGTTTACACAGAATCAGTATAAACATGTAAATATTTACACAGAATCTGTATAAACATGTAAATATTTACACAGAATCTGTATAAACATGTAAATATTTACACATAATCCGTATAAACATGTAAATATTTACACAGAATCTGTATAAACATGTTAATATTTAGAAAGAATCTGTATAAACATGTCAATATTTACACAGTATCTGTATAAACATGTAAATATTTACACAGAATCTGTATGAACATGTAAATATTGACACAGAATCTGTATAAACATGTCAATATTTACACAGAATCTGCGTAAACATGTAAATATTTACACAGAAACGGTAAAAACCAGTAAATATTTACACAGAATCTGTATATACCTGTAAATATTTACACAGAATCTGTATGAACATGTAAATATTTACACAGAATCTGTATGAACATGTAAATATTTACAGAGAATCTGTATGAACGTGTAAATATTTACACAGAATCTGTATGAACATGTAAATGTTTACACAGACTCTGTATATACTTGTAAATATTTACACAGGATCAGTATGAACATGTAAATATTTACACTGAATCTGTATGAAATTGTAAATGTTTACACAGAATCAGAATAAACATGTAAATATTTACACAGAAACTCTATAAACATGTAAATATTTACCAGAATCTGTAAAAACATGTAAATATTTACACAGAATGTGTATAAACATGAAAATAATTACAAAGAATCTGTGTAAACATGTAAATATTAACACAGAATCAGTATAAACATGTAAATATTTACACACAATCTGTGTAAACATGTAAATATTTCTACAGAATGTGTATGAACATGTAAATATTCACACAGAATGTATATAAACATGTAAATATTTACACAGAATCTGTAAAAACCAGCAAATATTTACACAGAATCTTTAAATCCTGTAAATATTTACACAGAATCTGTATAAACATGTCAATATTTACAAAGGATCTGTATAAACATGTCAATATTTACACAGAATGTGTATGAACATGAAAATATTTACACAGAATCTGTATAAACATGTTAATATTTAAACAGAATCTTTATAAACATGTCAATATTTACACAGAATCTGTAAAAACATGTAAATATTTACACAGTATCTGTTTATACCTGTAAATATTTATACAGGATCTGTATGAACATGTAAATATTTACACTGAATCTGTATAAAATTGTAAATGTTTACACACAGTCTGTATAAACATGTAAATATTTACACAGAAACTGTATAAACATGTTAATATTTACCAGAATCTGTATGAACATGTAAATATTTACACAGAATCTGAATAAACATGTAAATATTTACACAGAATCTGTATAAACATGTATATATTGACACATAATCTGTATAAACATGTAAATATTTACACAGAATCTGTATTAAAATGTAAATATTTACAAAGAATCTGTATAAACGTCAATATTTACACAGAATCTGTATAAACATGTAAATATTTACACAGAATCTGTATAAACATGTAAATCTTTACACAGAATCTGTATATACCTGTAAATATTTACACATTATCTGTATAAACATGTAAATATTTACACAGAATCTGTATAAACAGGTAAATATTTAAAAAGAATCTGTATAAACGTCAATATTTACACAGAATCTGTATAAACATGTAAATATTTACACAGAATCTGTATAAACATGTAAATATTTACTCAGAATCTGTAAAAACCAGTAAATATTTACAGAGAATCTTTAAATCCTGTAAATATTTACACAGAATCTGCATAAACATGTCAATATTTTCACAGAACCTGTATAAACATGTAAATATTTACACAGAATCTGTTCGAGCATGTAAATAATTACACCGAATCTGTATAAACATGTAAATATTTAGACAGAATCAGTATAAACATGTAAATATTTACACAGAATCTGTATATTCATGTAAATATTTACACAGAATCTGTATAAACATGTAAATATTTACACAGAATCTGTATAAACATGTAAATATTCACACAGAATCTCTATAAACATGTAAATATTTACACAGAATCTGTATAAACATGTCAATATTTACACAGAATCTGTATAAACATGTAAATATTTACACAGAATCTGTAAAAACCAGTAAATATTTACACAGAAACTTTAAAAACCTATAAATATTTACACAGTATCTGTATAAGCATGTCAATAATTACACAGAATCTGTATAAACATGTCAATATTTACACAGAATCAGTATAAACATGAAAATATTTACACAGGATCTATATAAACGTGTTAATATTTACACAGAATTTTTATAAACATGTAAATATTTACACAGAATCTTTATAAACATGTAAATATTTACACAGAATCTGTATAAATATGTAAATATTTACAAAGAATCTGTATAAAAATGTAAATATTTACACAGAATATGTATAAACATGTAAATATTCACACAGAATCTGTATAAACATGTAAATATTTACACAGAATCTGTATAAACATGTAAATATTTACAGAGACTCTGTATTAACATGTCAATATTTACACAGAATCTGTATAAACATGTAAATATTTACACAGAATCTGTTCGAGCATGTAAATATTTACACTGAATGTGTATAAACATGTAAATATTTACACAGAATCTGTAAAAACCAGTAAATATTTACACAGAATCTTTAAAAACCTGTAAATATTTACACAGTATCTGTATAAACATGTCAATAATTACACAGAATCTGTATTAACATGTCAATATTTACACAGAATCTGTATAAACATGTAAATATTTACACAGAATCTGTATAAACATGTCAATATTTACAAAGCATCTGTATAAACATGTAAACATTTACACAGAATCTATATGAACATGTAAATATTTACACAGAATATGTATAAACATGTAAATGTTTACACAGAATCTGTATGAACATGTAAATATTTACACAGAATCTGTACAAACATGTAAATATTTACACAGAATCTCTATAAACATGTAAATATATCCACAGAATGTGTGAACATGTAAATATTTACACAGAATGTGTATAAACATGTAAATATTTACACAGAATCTGTGCAAACATGTAAATATTTACACAGAATCTGTATGAACATCTTAATTTTTACAAAGAATCTGTATGGAAATGTAAACATTTACAAAGAATCAGTATAAAGATGTAAATATGTACACAGAATCTGTATGATCATGTAAAGATTTACACAGAATCTGTAAAAACCTGTAAATATTTACACAGAATCTGTATGAAAATGTGAATTTTTACACAGAATCTGTATGAACATGTAAATATTCACACAGAATCTGTATAAACATGGAAATATTTACACAGAATCTGTATAAACATGTAAATATTTTCACAGTATGTATGAACATGTAAATATTTACACAGAATGTGTATAAACATGTAAATATTTACACAGAATCTGTAAAAACCAGTAAATATTTACACAGAATCTTTAAATCCTGTAAATATTTACACAGAATCTGTATGAACATGTCAATATTTACACAGAATCTGTATAAACATGTAAATGTTTACACAGAATCTGTTCGAGCATGTAAATATTTACACCGAATCTGTATAAACATGTAAATATTTAGACAGAATCAGTATAAACATGTAAATATTTACACACAATCTGTATAAACATGTAAATATTTCCACAGAATCTGTATAAACATGTAAATATTTACACAGAATCTGTACAAACATGTAAATATTTACACAGAATCTGTATGAACATCTTAATTTTTACAAAGAATCTGTATGGAAATGTAAATATTTACAAAGAATCAGTATAAAGATGTAAATATGTACACAGAATCTGTATGATCATGTAAAGATTTACACAGAATCTGTAAAAACCTGTAAATATTTACACAGAATCTGTATAAAAATGTAAATTTTTACACAGAATCTGTATAAACATGTAAATATTTACACAGAATCTGTATAAACATGTAAATATTTACATAGAATCTGTATAAACATGTAAATATTTTCACAGTATGTGTGAACATGTAAATATTTACACAGAATGTGTATAAACATGTAAATATTTACACAGAATCTGTATAAACATGTAAATATTTACACAGAATCTGTGCAAACATGTAAATATTTACACAGAATCTATATGAACATGTAAATATTTACACAGAATGTGTATAAACATGTTAATGTTTACACAGAATCTGTATGAACATGTAAATATTTACACAGAATCTGTATAGCAATGTAAATATTTACACAGAATCTGTATGAACATGTTAATATTTACACAGAATGTGTATAAACATGAAAATATTTACACAGAATGTGTATAAACATGTAAATATTTACGCAGAATCTTTATAAACATGTAAATATTTACACAGAATCTGTAAAAACCAGTAAATATTTACACAGAATCTTTAAATCCTGTAAATATTTACACAGAATCTGTATGAACATGTCAATATTTACACAGAATCTGTATAAACATGTAAATGTTTACACAGAATCTGTTCGAGCATGTAAATATTTACACCGAATCTGTATAAACATGTAAATATTTAGACAGAATCAGTATAAACATGTAAATATTTACACACAATCTGTATAAACATGTAAATATTTCCACAGAATCTGTATAAACATGTAAACATTTACACAGAATCTGTACAAACATGTAAATATTTACACAGAATCTGTATGAACATCTTAATTTTTACAAAGAATCTGTATGGAAATGTAAATATTTACAAAGAATCAGTATAAAGTTGTAAATATGTACACAGAATCTGTATGATCATGTAAAGATTTACACAGAATCTGTAAAAACCTGTAAATATTTACACAGAATCTGTATAAAAATGTAAATTTTTACACAGAATCTGTATAAACATGTAAATATTTACACAGAATCTGTATAAACTTGTAAATATTTACGTAGAATCTGTATAAACATGTAAATATTTTCACAGTATGTGTGAACATGTAAATATTTACACAGAATGTGTATAAACATGTAAATATTTGCACAGAATCTGTAAAAACCAGTAAATATTTACACAGAATCTTTAAATCGTGTAAATATTTACACAGAATCTGTATGAACATGTCAATATTTACACAGAATCTGTATAAACATGTAAATATTCACACAGCATCTCTATAAACATGTAAATATTTACACTGAATCTGTATTAACATGTCAATATTTACACAGAATCTGTATAAACATGTAAATATTTACACAGAATCTGTAAAACCCAGTAAATATTTACACAGAATCTTTAAAAACCTGTAAATATTTACACAGTATCTGTATAAACATGTCAATAATTACACAGAATCTGTATAAATATGTCAATATTTACACAGAATCAGTGTAAACATGAAAATATTTACACAGAATCTGTATAAACATGTTAATATTTACACAGAATTTTTATAAACATGTAAATATTTACACAGAATCTTTATAAACATGTAAATATTTACACAGAATCTCTATAAATATGTAAATATTTACAAAGAATCTGTATAAAAATGTAAATATTTACACAGAATATGTATAAACATGCAAATATTCACACAGAATCTGTATAAACATGTAAATATTTACACAGAATCTGTATAAACATGTAAATATTTACACAGAATCTGTATAAACATGTAAATATTTACACAGAATCTGTTCGAGCATGTAAATATTTACACCGAATCTTTATATACATGTAAATATTTAGACAGAATCAGTATAAACATGTAAATGTTTACACAGAATCAGTATAAACATGTAAATATTTACACAGAATCTGTATAAACATGTAAATATTTACACAGAATCTGTATAAACATGTAAATATTTACACATGATCCGTATAAACATGTAAATATTTACACAGAATCTGTATAAACATGTTAATATTTAGAAAGAATCTGTATAAACATGTCAATATTTACACAGTATCTGTATAAACATGTAAATATTTACACAGAATCTGTATGAACATGTAAATATTGACACAGAATCTGTATAAACATGTCAATATTTACACAGAATCTGCGTAAACATGTAAATATTTACACAGAAACGGTAAAAACCAGTAAATATTTACACAGAATCTGTATATACCTGTAAATATTTACACAGAATCTGTATGAACATGTAAATATTTACACAGAATCTGTATGAACATGTAAATATTTACAGAGAATCTGTATGAACGTGTAAATATTTACACAGAATCTGTATGAACATGTAAATGTTTACACAGACTCTGTATATACTTGTAAATATTTACACAGGATCAGTATGAACATGTAAATATTTACACTGAATCTGTATGAAATTGTAAATGTTTACACAGAATCAGAATAAACATGTAAATATTTACACAGAAACTCTATAAACATGTAAATATTTACCAGAATCTGTAAAAACATGTAAATATTTACACAGAATCTGTATAAACATGAAAATAATTACAAAGAATCTGTGTAAACATGTAAATATTAACACAGAATCAGTATAAACATGTAAATATTTACACACAATCTGTGTAAACATGTAAATATTTCTACAGAATGTGTATGAACATGTAAATATTCACACAGAATGTATATAAACATGTAAATATTTACACAGAATCTGTAAAAACCAGCAAATATTTACACAGAATCTTTAAATCCTGTAAATATTTACACAGAATCTGTATAAACATGTCAATATTTACAAAGGATCTGTATAAACATGTCAATATTTACACAGAATGTGTATGAACATGAAAATATTTACACAGAATCTGTATAAACATGTTAATATTTAAACAGAATCTTTATAAACATGTCAATATTTACACAGAATCTGTAAAAACATGTAAATATTTACACAGTATCTGTTTATACCTGTAAATATTTATACAGGATCTGTATGAACATGTAAATATTTACACTGAATCTGTATAAAATTGTAAATGTTTACACACAGTCTGTATAAACATGTAAATATTTACACAGAAACTGTATAAACATGTTAATATTTACCAGAATCTGTATGAACATGTAAATATTTACACAGAATCTGAATAAACATGTAAATATTTACACAGAATCTGTATAAACATGTATATATTGACACATAATCTGTATAAACATGTAAATATTTACACAGAATCTGTATTAAAATGTAAATATTTACAAAGAATCTGTATAAACGTCAATATTTACACAGAATCTGTATAAACATGTAAATATTTACACAGAATCTGTATAAACATGTAAATCTTTACACAGAATCTGTATATACCTGTAAATATTTACACATTATCTGTATAAACATGTAAATATTTACACAGAATCTGTATAAACAGGTAAATATTTAAAAAGAATCTGTATAAACGTCAATATTTACACAGAATCTGTATAAACATGTAAATATTTACACAGAATCTGTATAAACATGTAAATATTTACTCAGAATCTGTAAAAACCAGTAAATATTTACACAGAATCTTTAAATCCTGTAAATATTTACACAGAATCTGTATAAACATGTCAATATTTTCACAGAACCTGTATAAACATGTAAATATTTACACAGAATCTGTTCGAGCATGTAAATAATTACACCGAATCTGTATAAACATGTAAATATTTAGACAGAATCAGTATAAACATGTAAATATTTACACAGAATCTGTATAGTCATGTAAATATTTACACAGAATCTGTATAAACATGTAAATATTTACACAGAATCTGTATAAACATGTAAATATTCACACAGAATCTCTATAAACATGTAAATATTTACACAGAATCTGTATAAACATGTCAATATTTACACAGAATCTGTATAAACATGTAAATATTTACACAGAATCTGTAAAAACCAGTAAATATTTACACAGAAACTTTAAAAACCTATAAATATTTACACAGTATCTGTATAAGCATGTCAATAATTACACAGAATCTGTATAAACATGTCAATATTTACACAGAATCAGTATAAACATGAAAATATTTACACAGGATCTATATAAACGTGTTAATATTTACACAGAATTTTTATAAACATGTAAATATTTACACAGAATCTTTATAAACATGTA
Source organism: Pan troglodytes (assembly GCF_028858775.2). Taxonomy (NCBI): domain Eukaryota; kingdom Metazoa; phylum Chordata; class Mammalia; order Primates; family Hominidae; genus Pan; species Pan troglodytes. Next base: position 9,695,766 of record NC_072420.2, on the reverse strand, counting down.
AATATTTACACAGAATCTGTATAAATATGTAAATATTTACAAAGAATCTGTATAAAAATGTAAATATTTACACAGAATATGTATAAACATGTAAATATTCACACAGAATCTGTATAAACATGTAAATATTTACACAGAATCTGTATAAACATGTAAATATTTACAGAGACTCTGTATTAACATGTCAATATTTACACAGAATCTGTATAAACATGTAAATATTTACACAGAATCTGTTCGAGCATGTAAATATTTACACTGAATGTGTATAAACATGTAAATATTTACACAGAATCTGTAAAAACCAGTAAATATTTACACAGAATCTTTAAAAACCTGTAAATATTTACACAGTATCTGTATAAACATGTCAATAATTACACAGAATCTGTATTAACATGTCAATATTTACACAGAATCTGTATAAACATGTAAATATTTACACAGAATCTGTATAAACATGTCAATATTTACAAAGCATCTGTATAAACATGTAAACATTTACACAGAATCTATATGAACATGTAAATATTTACACAGAATATGTATAAACATGTAAATGTTTACACAGAATCTGTATGAACATGTAAATATTTACACAGAATCTGTACAAACATGTAAATATTTACACAGAATCTCTATAAACATGTAAATATATCCACAGAATGTGTGAACATGTAAATATTTACACAGAATGTGTATAAACATGTAAATATTTACACAGAATCTGTGCAAACATGTAAATATTTACACAGAATCTGTATGAACATCTTAATTTTTACAAAGAATCTGTATGGAAATGTAAACATTTACAAAGAATCAGTATAAAGATGTAAATATGTACACAGAATCTGTATGATCATGTAAAGATTTACACAGAATCTGTAAAAACCTGTAAATATTTACACAGAATCTGTATGAAAATGTGAATTTTTACACAGAATCTGTATGAACATGTAAATATTCACACAGAATCTGTATAAACATGGAAATATTTACACAGAATCTGTATAAACATGTAAATATTTTCACAGTATGTATGAACATGTAAATATTTACACAGAATGTGTATAAACATGTAAATATTTACACAGAATCTGTAAAAACCAGTAAATATTTACACAGAATCTTTAAATCCTGTAAATATTTACACAGAATCTGTATGAACATGTCAATATTTACACAGAATCTGTATAAACATGTAAATGTTTACACAGAATCTGTTCGAGCATGTAAATATTTACACCGAATCTGTATAAACATGTAAATATTTAGACAGAATCAGTATAAACATGTAAATATTTACACACAATCTGTATAAACATGTAAATATTTCCACAGAATCTGTATAAACATGTAAATATTTACACAGAATCTGTACAAACATGTAAATATTTACACAGAATCTGTATGAACATCTTAATTTTTACAAAGAATCTGTATGGAAATGTAAATATTTACAAAGAATCAGTATAAAGATGTAAATATGTACACAGAATCTGTATGATCATGTAAAGATTTACACAGAATCTGTAAAAACCTGTAAATATTTACACAGAATCTGTATAAAAATGTAAATTTTTACACAGAATCTGTATGAACATGTAAATATTTACACAGAATCTGTATAAACATGTAAATATTTACATAGAATCTGTATAAACATGTAAATATTTTCACAGTATGTGTGAACATGTAAATATTTACACAGAATGTGTATAAACATGTAAATATTTACACAGAATCTGTATAGACATGTAAATATTTACACAGAATCTGTATAAACATGTAAATATTTACACAGAATCTGTGCAAACATGTAAATATTTACACAGAATCTATACGAACATGTAAATATTTACACAGAATGTGTATAAACATGTTAATGTTTACACAGAATCTGTATGAACATGTAAATATTTACACAGAATCTGTATAGCAATGTAAATATTTACACAGAATCTGTATGAACATGTTAATATTTACACAGAATGTGTATAAACATGAAAATATTTACACAGAATGTGTATAAACATGTAAATATTTAGGCAGAATCTTTATAAACATGTAAATATTTACACAGAATCTGTAAAAACCAGTAAATATTTACACAGAATCTTTAAATCCTGTAAATATTTACACAGAATCTGTATAAACATGTCAATATTTACACAGAATCTGTATAAACATGTCAATGTTTACACAGAATCTGTTCGAGCATGTAAATATTTACACCGAATCTGTATAAACATGTAAATATTTAGACAGAATCAGTATAAACATGTAAATATTTACACACAATCTGTATAAACATGTAAATATTTACACAGAATCTGTATAAACATGTAAACATTTACACAGAATCTGTACAAACATGTAAATATTTACACAGAATCTGTATGAACATCTTAATTTTTACAAAGAATCTGTATGGAAATGTAAATATTTACAAAGAATCAGTATAAAGTTGTAAATATGTACACAGAATCTGTATGATCATGTAAAGATTTACACAGAATCTGTAAAAACCTGTAAATATTTACACAGAATCTGTATAAAAATGTAAATTTTTACACAGAATCTGTATAAACATGTAAATATTTACGTAGAATCTGTATAAACATGTAAATATTTTCACAGTATGTGTGAACATGTAAATATTTACACAGAATGTGTATAAACATGTAAATATTTGCACAGAATCTGTAAAAACCAGTAAATATTTACACAGAATCTTTAAATCGTGTAAATATTTACACAGAATCTGTATGAACATGTCAATATTTACACAGAATCTGTATAAACATGTAAATATTCACACAGCATCTCTATAAACATGTAAATATTTACACTGAATCTGTATTAACATGTCAATATTTACACAGAATCTGTATAAACATGTAAATATTTACACAGAATCTGTAAAACCCAGTAAATATTTACACAGAATCTTTAAAAACCTGTAAATATTTACACAGTATCTGTATAAACATGTCAATAATTACACAGAATCTGTATAAATATGTCAATATTTACACAGAATCAGTGTAAACATGAAAATATTTACACAGAATCTGTATAAACATGTTAATATTTACACAGAATTTTTATAAACATGTAAATATTTACACAGAATCTTTATAAACATGTAAATATTTACACAGAATCTCTATAAATATGTAAATATTTACAAAGAATCTGTATAAAAATGTAAATATTTACACAGAATATGTATAAACATGCAAATATTCACACAGAATCTGTATAAACATGTAAATATTTACACAGAATCTGTATAAACATGTAAATATTTACACAGAATCTGTATAAACATGTAAATATTTACACAGAATCTGTTCGAGCATGTAAATATTTACACCGAATCTTTATATACATGTAAATATTTAGACAGAATCAGTATAAACATGTAAATGTTTACACAGAATCAGTATAAACATGTAAATATTTACACAGAATCTGTATAAACATGTAAATATTTACACAGAATCTGTATAAACATGTAAATATTTACACATAATCCGTATAAACATGTAAATATTTACACAGAATCTGTATAAACATGTTAATATTTAGAAAGAATCTGTATAAACATGTCAATATTTACACAGTATCTGTATAAACATGTAAATATTTACACAGAATCTGTATGAACATGTAAATATTGACACAGAATCTGTATAAACATGTCAATATTTACACAGAATCTGCGTAAACATGTAAATATTTACACAGAAACGGTAAAAACCAGTAAATATTTACACAGAATCTGTATATACCTGTAAATATTTACACAGAATCTGTATGAACATGTAAATATTTACACAGAATCTGTATGAACATGTAAATATTTACAGAGAATCTGTATGAACGTGTAAATATTTACACAGAATCTGTATGAACATGTAAATGTTTACACAGACTCTGTATATACTTGTAAATATTTACACAGGATCAGTATGAACATGTAAATATTTACACTGAATCTGTATGAAATTGTAAATGTTTACACAGAATCAGAATAAACATGTAAATATTTACACAGAAACTCTATAAACATGTAAATATTTACCAGAATCTGTAAAAACATGTAAATATTTACACAGAATGTGTATAAACATGAAAATAATTACAAAGAATCTGTGTAAACATGTAAATATTAACACAGAATCAGTATAAACATGTAAATATTTACACACAATCTGTGTAAACATGTAAATATTTCTACAGAATGTGTATGAACATGTAAATATTCACACAGAATGTATATAAACATGTAAATATTTACACAGAATCTGTAAAAACCAGCAAATATTTACACAGAATCTTTAAATCCTGTAAATATTTACACAGAATCTGTATAAACATGTCAATATTTACAAAGGATCTGTATAAACATGTCAATATTTACACAGAATGTGTATGAACATGAAAATATTTACACAGAATCTGTATAAACATGTTAATATTTAAACAGAATCTTTATAAACATGTCAATATTTACACAGAATCTGTAAAAACATGTAAATATTTACACAGTATCTGTTTATACCTGTAAATATTTATACAGGATCTGTATGAACATGTAAATATTTACACTGAATCTGTATAAAATTGTAAATGTTTACACACAGTCTGTATAAACATGTAAATATTTACACAGAAACTGTATAAACATGTTAATATTTACCAGAATCTGTATGAACATGTAAATATTTACACAGAATCTGAATAAACATGTAAATATTTACACAGAATCTGTATAAACATGTATATATTGACACATAATCTGTATAAACATGTAAATATTTACACAGAATCTGTATTAAAATGTAAATATTTACAAAGAATCTGTATAAACGTCAATATTTACACAGAATCTGTATAAACATGTAAATATTTACACAGAATCTGTATAAACATGTAAATCTTTACACAGAATCTGTATATACCTGTAAATATTTACACATTATCTGTATAAACATGTAAATATTTACACAGAATCTGTATAAACAGGTAAATATTTAAAAAGAATCTGTATAAACGTCAATATTTACACAGAATCTGTATAAACATGTAAATATTTACACAGAATCTGTATAAACATGTAAATATTTACTCAGAATCTGTAAAAACCAGTAAATATTTACACAGAATCTTTAAATCCTGTAAATATTTACACAGAATCTGCATAAACATGTCAATATTTTCACAGAACCTGTATAAACATGTAAATATTTACACAGAATCTGTTCGAGCATGTAAATAATTACACCGAATCTGTATAAACATGTAAATATTTAGACAGAATCAGTATAAACATGTAAATATTTACACAGAATCTGTATAGTCATGTAAATATTTACACAGAATCTGTATAAACATGTAAATATTTACACAGAATCTGTATAAACATGTAAATATTCACACAGAATCTCTATAAACATGTAAATATTTACACAGAATCTGTATAAACATGTCAATATTTACACAGAATCTGTATAAACATGTAAATATTTACACAGAATCTGTAAAAACCAGTAAATATTTACACAGAAACTTTAAAAACCTATAAATATTTACACAGTATCTGTATAAGCATGTCAATAATTACACAGAATCTGTATAAACATGTCAATATTTACACAGAATCAGTATAAACATGAAAATATTTACACAGGATCTATATAAACGTGTTAATATTTACACAGAATTTTTATAAACATGTAAATATTTACACAGAATCTTTATAAACATGTAAATATTTACACAGAATCTGTATAAATATGTAAATATTTACAAAGAATCTGTATAAAAATGTAAATATTTACACAGAATATGTATAAACATGTAAATATTCACACAGAATCTGTATAAACATGTAAATATTTACACAGAATCTGTATAAACATGTAAATATTTACAGAGACTCTGTATTAACATGTCAATATTTACACAGAATCTGTATAAACATGTAAATATTTACACAGAATCTGTTCGAGCATGTAAATATTTACACTGAATGTGTATAAACATGTAAATATTTACACAGAATCTGTAAAAACCAGTAAATATTTACACAGAATCTTTAAAAACCTGTAAATATTTACACAGTATCTGTATAAACATGTCAATAATTACACAGAATCTGTATTAACATGTCAATATTTACACAGAATCTGTATAAACATGTAAATATTTACACAGAATCTGTATAAACATGTCAATATTTACAAAGCATCTGTATAAACATGTAAACATTTACACAGAATCTATATGAACATGTAAATATTTACACAGAATATGTATAAACATGTAAATGTTTACACAGAATCTGTATGAACATGTAAATATTTACACAGAATCTGTACAAACATGTAAATATTTACACAGAATCTCTATAAACATGTAAATATATCCACAGAATGTGTGAACATGTAAATATTTACACAGAATGTGTATAAACATGTAAATATTTACACAGAATCTGTGCAAACATGTAAATATTTACACAGAATCTGTATGAACATCTTAATTTTTACAAAGAATCTGTATGGAAATGTAAACATTTACAAAGAATCAGTATAAAGATGTAAATATGTACACAGAATCTGTATGATCATGTAAAGATTTACACAGAATCTGTAAAAACCTGTAAATATTTACACAGAATCTGTATGAAAATGTGAATTTTTACACAGAATCTGTATGAACATGTAAATATTCACACAGAATCTGTATAAACATGGAAATATTTACACAGAATCTGTATAAACATGTAAATATTTTCACAGTATGTATGAACATGTAAATATTTACACAGAATGTGTATAAACATGTAAATATTTACACAGAATCTGTAAAAACCAGTAAATATTTACACAGAATCTTTAAATCCTGTAAATATTTACACAGAATCTGTATGAACATGTCAATATTTACACAGAATCTGTATAAACATGTAAATGTTTACACAGAATCTGTTCGAGCATGTAAATATTTACACCGAATCTGTATAAACATGTAAATATTTAGACAGAATCAGTATAAACATGTAAATATTTACACACAATCTGTATAAACATGTAAATATTTCCACAGAATCTGTATAAACATGTAAATATTTACACAGAATCTGTACAAACATGTAAATATTTACACAGAATCTGTATGAACATCTTAATTTTTACAAAGAATCTGTATGGAAATGTAAATATTTACAAAGAATCAGTATAAAGATGTAAATATGTACACAGAATCTGTATGATCATGTAAAGATTTACACAGAATCTGTAAAAACCTGTAAATATTTACACAGAATCTGTATAAAAATGTAAATTTTTACACAGAATCTGTATAAACATGTAAATATTTACACAGAATCTGTATAAACATGTAAATATTTACATAGAATCTGTATAAACATGTAAATATTTTCACAGTATGTGTGAACATGTAAATATTTACACAGAATGTGTATAAACATGTAAATATTTACACAGAATCTGTATAGACATGTAAATATTTACACAGAATCTGTATAAACATGTAAATATTTACACAGAATCTGTGCAAACATGTAAATATTTACACAGAATCTATATGAACATGTAAATATTTACACAGAATGTGTATAAACATGTTAATGTTTACACAGAATCTGTATGAACATGTAAATATTTACACAGAATCTGTATAGCAATGTAAATATTTACACAGAATCTGTATGAACATGTTAATATTTACACAGAATGTGTATAAACATGAAAATATTTACACAGAATGTGTATAAACATGTAAATATTTACGCAGAATCTTTATAAACATGTAAATATTTACACAGAATCTGTAAAAACCAGTAAATATTTACACAGAATCTTTAAATCCTGTAAATATTTACACAGAATCTGTATAAACATGTCAATATTTACACAGAATCTGTATAAACATGTAAATGTTTACACAGAATCTGTTCGAGCATGTAAATATTTACACCGAATCTGTATAAACATGTAAATATTTAGACAGAATCAGTATAAACATGTAAATATTTACACACAATCTGTATAAACATGTAAATATTTACACAGAATCTGTATAAACATGTAAACATTTACACAGAATCTGTACAAACATGTAAATATTTACACAGAATCTGTATGAACATCTTAATTTTTACAAAGAATCTGTATGGAAATGTAAATATTTACAAAGAATCAGTATAAAGTTGTAAATATGTACACAGAATCTGTATGATCATGTAAAGATTTACACAGAATCTGTAAAAACCTGTAAATATTTACACAGAATCTGTATAAAAATGTAAATTTTTACACAGAATCTGTATAAACATGTAAATATTTACACAGAATCTGTATAAACTTGTAAATATTTACGTAGAATCTGTATAAACATGTAAATATTTTCACAGTATGTGTGAACATGTAAATATTTACACAGAATGTGTATAAACATGTAAATATTTGCACAGAATCTGTAAAAACCAGTAAATATTTACACAGAATCTTTAAATCGTGTAAATATTTACACAGAATCTGTATGAACATGTCAATATTTACACAGAATCTGTATAAACATGTAAATATTCACACAGCATCTCTATAAACATGTAAATATTTACACTGAATCTGTATTAACATGTCAATATTTACACAGAATCTGTATAAACATGTAAATATTTACACAGAATCTGTAAAACCCAGTAAATATTTACACAGAATCTTTAAAAACCTGTAAATATTTACACAGTATCTGTATAAACATGTCAATAATTACACAGAATCTGTATAAATATGTCAATATTTACACAGAATCAGTGTAAACATGAAAATATTTACACAGAATCTGTATAAACATGTTAATATTTACACAGAATTTTTATAAACATGTAAATATTTACACAGAATCTTTATAAACATGTAAATATTTACACAGAATCTCTATAAATATGTAAATATTTACAAAGAATCTGTATAAAAATGTAAATATTTACACAGAATATGTATAAACATGCAAATATTCACACAGAATCTGTATAAACATGTAAATATTTACACAGAATCTGTATAAACATGTAAATATTTACACAGAATCTGTATAAACATGTAAATATTTACACAGAATCTGTTCGAGCATGTAAATATTTACACCGAATCTTTATATACATGTAAATATTTAGACAGAATCAGTATAAACATGTAAATGTTTACACAGAATCAGTATAAACATGTAAATATTTACACAGAATCTGTATAAACATGTAAATATTTACACAGAATCTGTATAAACATGTAAATATTTACACATGATCCGTATAAACATGTAAATATTTACACAGAATCTGTATAAACATGTTAATATTTAGAAAGAATCTGTATAAACATGTCAATATTTACACAGTATCTGTATAAACATGTAAATATTTACACAGAATCTGTATGAACATGTAAATATTGACACAGAATCTGTATAAACATGTCAATATTTACACAGAATCTGCGTAAACATGTAAATATTTACACAGAAACGGTAAAAACCAGTAAATATTTACACAGAATCTGTATATACCTGTAAATATTTACACAGAATCTGTATGAACATGTAAATATTTACACAGAATCTGTATGAACATGTAAATATTTACAGAGAATCTGTATGAACGTGTAAATATTTACACAGAATCTGTATGAACATGTAAATGTTTACACAGACTCTGTATATACTTGTAAATATTTACACAGGATCAGTATGAACATGTAAATATTTACACTGAATCTGTATGAAATTGTAAATGTTTACACAGAATCAGAATAAACATGTAAATATTTACACAGAAACTCTATAAACATGTAAATATTTACCAGAATCTGTAAAAACATGTAAATATTTACACAGAATCTGTATAAACATGAAAATAATTACAAAGAATCTGTGTAAACATGTAAATATTAACACAGAATCAGTATAAACATGTAAATATTTACACACAATCTGTGTAAACATGTAAATATTTCTACAGAATGTGTATGAACATGTAAATATTTACACAGAATGTATATAAACATGTAAATATTTACACAGAATCTGTAAAAACCAGCAAATATTTACACAGAATCTTTAAATCCTGTAAATATTTACACAGAATCTGTATAAACATATCAATATTTACAAAGAATCTGTATAAACATGTCAATATTTACACAGAATATGTATGAACATGAAAATATTTACACAGAATCTGTATAAACATGTTAATATTTACACAGAATCTTTATAAACTTGTAAATATTTACACAGAATCTGTATAAATATGTAAATATTTACACAGAATCTGTATAAACATGTAAATATTTACACAGAATCTGTATAAAAATGTAAATATTCACACAGAATCTCTATAAACATGTAAATATTTACACATAATCTGTATAAACATGTCAACATTTACACAGAATCTATATAAACATGTAAATATTTACACAGAATCTGTATAAACATGTAAATATTTACACAGAATCTGTATAAACATGTAAATATTTACACAGAATCTGTATGAACATGTCAATATTTACACAGAATCTGTATGAACATGTAAATATTTACACAGAATCTGTATAAACATGTCAATATTTACACCGAATCTGCATAAACATGAAAATATTTACACAGAATCTGTATAAACATGCAAATATTTACACAGAATCTGCATAAACATGTAAATATTTACACAGAATCTGTATAAACCTGTAAATATTTACACAGAATCTGTATGAACATGTAAATATTTACACAGAATCTGTATAAACATGTAAATATTTACACAGAATCTGTATAAACATGTAAATATTTTCACAGTATGTGTGAACATGTAAATATTTACACAGAATGTGTATAAACATGTAAATATTTACACAGAATCTGTAAAAACCAGTAAATATTTACACAGAATCTTTAAATCCTGTAAACATTTACACAGAATCTGTATGAACATGTCAATATTTACACAGAATCTGTATAAACATGTAAATGTTTACACAGAATCTGTTCGAGCATGTAAATATTTACACCGAATCTGTATAAACATGTAAATATTTAGACAGAATCAGTATAAACATGTAAATATTTACACACAATCTGTATAAACATGTAAATATTTCCACAGAATCTGTATAAACATGTAAATATTTACACAGAATCTGTACAAACATGTAAATATTTACACAGAATCTGTATGAACATCTTAATTTTTACAAAGAATCTGTATGGAAATGTAAATATTTACAAAGAATCAGTATAAAGATGTAAATATGTACACAGAATCTGTATGATCATGTAAAGATTTACACAGAATCTGTAAAAACCTGTAAATATTTACACAGAATCTGTATAAAAATGTAAATATTTACACAGAATCTGTATGAACATGTAAATATTTACACAGAATCTGTATAAACATGTAAATATTTACATAGAATCTGTATAAACATGTAAATATTTTCACAGTATGTGTGAACATGTAAATATTTACACAGAATGTGTATAAACATGTAAATATTTACACAGAATCTGTATAGACATGTAAATATTTACACAGAATCTGTATAAACATGTAAATATTTACACAGAATCTGTATAAACATGTAAATATTTACACAGAATCTGTATAAACATGTAAATATTTACACAGAATCTGTATGAACATGTCAATATTTACACAGAATCTGTATGAACATGTAAATATTTACACAGAATCTGTATAAACATGTCAATATTTACACCGAATCTGCATAAACATGAAAATATTTACACAGAATCTGTATAAACATGCAAATATTTACACAGAATCTGCATAAACATGAAAATATTTACACAGAATCTGTATAAACATGTAAATATTTACACAGAATCTGTAAAAACCAGTAAATATTTACACAGAATCTTTAAAAACCTGTAAATATTTACACAGTATCTGTATAAACATGTCAATAATTACACAGAATCTGTATAAATATGTCAATATTTACACAGAATCAGTGTAAACATGAAAATATTTACACAGAATCTGTATAAACATGTTAATATTTACACAGAATTTTTATAAACATGTAAATATTTACACAGAATCTTTATAAACATGTAAATATTTACACAGAATCTCTATAAATATGTAAATATTTACAAAGAATCTGTATAAAAATGTAAATATTTACACAGAATATGTATAAACATGTAAATATTCACACAGAATCTGTATAAACATGTAAATATTTACACAGAATCTGTATAAACTTGTAAATATTTACACAGAATCTGTATAAACATGTAAATATTTACACAGAATCTGTTCGAGCATGTAAATATTTACACCGAATCTTTATATACATGTAAATATTTAGACAGAATCAGTATAAACATCTAAATGTTTACACAGAATCAGTATAAACATGTAAATATTTACACAGAATCTGTATAAACATGTAAATATTTACACAGAATCTGTATAAACATGTAAATATTTACACATAATCCGTATAAACATGTAAATATTTACACAGAATCTGTATAAACATGTTAATATTTAGAAAGAATCTGTATAAACATGTCAATATTTACACAGTATCTGTATAAACATGTAAATATTTACACAGAATCTGTATGAACATGTAAATATTGACACAGTATCTGTATAAACATGTCAATATTTACACAGAATCTGCGTAAACATGTAAATATTTACAGAGAAACAGTAAAAACCAGTAAATATTTACACAGAATCTGTATATACCTGTAAATATTTACACAGAATCTGTATGAACATGTAAATATTTACACAGAATCTGTATGAACATGTAAATATTTACAGAGAATCTGTATGAACGTGTAAATATTTACACAGAATCTGTATGAACATGTAAATGTTTACACAGACTCTGTATATACTTGTAAATATTTACACAGGATCTGTATGAACATTTAATATTTACACTGAATCTGTATGAAATTGTAAATGTTTACACAGAATCTGAATAAATATGTAAATATTTACACAGAAACTCTATAAACATGTAAATATTTACCAGAATCTGTAAAAACATGTAAATATTTACACAGAATCTGTATAAACATGAAAATAATTACAAAGAATCTGTGTAAACATGTAAATATTAACACAGAATCAGTATAAACATGTAAATATTTACACACAATCTGTGTAAACATGTAAATATTTCTACAGAATGTGTATGAACATGTAAATATTTACACAGAATGTATATAAACATGTAAATATTTACACAGAATCTGTAAAAACCAGCAAATATTTACACAGAATCTTTAAATCCTGTAAATATTTACACAGAATTTGTATAAACATATCAATATTTACAAAGAATCTGTATAAACATGTCAATATTTACACAGAATATGTATGAACATGAAAATATTTACACAGAATCTGTATAAACATGTTAATATTTACACAGAATCTTTATAAACTTGTAAATATTTACACAGAATCTGTATAAATATGTAAATATTTACACAGAATCTGTATAAACATGTAAATATTTACACAGAATCTGTATAAAAATGTAAATATTCACACAGAATCTCTATAAACATGTAAATATTTACACATAATCTGTATAAACATGTCAATATTTACACAGAATCTGTATAAACATGTAAATATTTACACAGAATCTGTATAAACATGTAAATATTTACACAGAATCTGTATAAACATGTAAATATTTACACAGAATCTGTATGAACATGTCAATATTTACACAGAATCTGTATGAACATGTAAATATTTACACAGAATCTGTATAAACATGTCAATATTTACACAGAATCTGCATAAACATGTAAATATTTACACAGAATCTGTATAAACATGTAAATTTTTACACAGAATCTGTATAAACATGTAAATATTTACACAGAATCTCTATAAACATGTAAATATATCCACAGAATGTGTGAACATGTAAATATTTACACAGAATGTGTATAAACATGTAAATATTTACACAGAATCTGTACAAACATGTAAATATTTACACAGAATCTGTATGAACATCTTAATTTTTACAAAGAATCTGTATGGAAATGTAAACATTTACAAAGAATCAGTATAAAGATGTAAATATGTACACAGAATCTGTATGATCATGTAAAGATTTACACAGAATCTGTAAAAACCTGTAAATATTTACACAGAATCTGTATAAAAATGTGAATTTTTACAGAGAATCTGTATGAACACGTAAATATTCACACAGAATCTGTATAAACATGTAAATATTTACACAGAATCTGTATAAACATGTAAATGTTTACACAGAATCTGTTCGAGCATGTAAATATTTACACCGAATCTGTATAAACATGTAAATATTTACACAGAATCAGTATAAACATGTAAATATTTACACACAATCTGTATAAACATGTAAATATTTCCACAGAATCTGTATAAACATGTAAATATTTACACAGAATCTGTACAAACATGTAAATATTTACACAGAATCTGTATGAACATCTTAATTTTTACAAAGAATCTGTATGGAAATGTAAATATTTACAAAGAATCAGTATAAAGATGTAAATATGTACACAGAATCTGTATGATCATGTAAAGATTTACACAGAATCTGTAAAAACCTGTAAATATTTACACAGGATCTGTGTAAAAATGTAAATTTTTACACAGAATCTGTATAAACATGTAAATATTTACACAGAATCTGTATAAACATGTAAATATTTACATAGAATCTGTATAAACATGTAAATATTTTCACAGTATGTGTGAACATGTAAATATTTACACAGAATGTGTATAAATATGTAAATATTTACACAGAATCTGTATAGACATGTAAATATTTACACAGAATCTGTATAAACATGTAAATATTTACACAGAATCTGTGCAAACATGTAAATATTTACACAGAATCTATACGAACATGTAAATATTTACACAGAATGTGTATAAACATGTTAATGTTTACACAGAATCTGTATGAACATGTAAATATTTACACAGAATCTGTATAGCAATGTAAATATTTACACAGAATCTGTATGAACATGTTAATATTTACACAGAATGTGTATAAACATGAAAATATTTACACAGAATGTGTATAAACATGTAAATATTTACGCAGAATCTTTATGAACATGTAAATATTTACAGAGAATCTGTAAAAACCAGTAAATATTTACACAGGATCTTTAAATCCTGTAAATATTTACACAGAATCTGTATAAACATGTCAATATTTACACAGAATCTGTATAAACATGTAAATGTTTACACAGAATCTGTTCGAGCATGTAAATATTTACACCGAATCTGTATAAACATGTAAATATTTAGACAGAATCAGTATAAACATGTAAATATTTACACACAATCTGTATAAACATGTAAATATTTACACAGAATCTGTATAAACATGTAAATATTTACACAGAATCTGTACAAACATGTAAATATTTACACAGAATCTGTATGAACATCTTAATTTTTACAAAGAATCTGTATGGAAATGTAAATATTTACAAAGAATCAGTATAAAGTTGTAAATATGTACACAGAATCTGTATGATCATGTAAAGATTTACACAGAATCTGTAAAAACCTGTAAATATTTACACAGAATCTGTATAAAAATGTAAATTTTTACACAGAATCTGTATAAACATGTAAATATTTACACAGAATCTGTATAAACTTGTAAATATTTACATAGAATCTGTATAAACATGTAAATATTTTCACAGTATGTGTGAACATGTAAATATTTACACAGAATGTGTATAAACATGTAAATATTTACACAGAATCTGTAAAAACCAGTAAATATTTACACAGAATCTTTAAATCGTGTAAATATTTACACAGAATCTGTATGAACATGTCAATATTTACACAGAATCTGTATAAACATGTAAATATTCACACAGAATCTCTATAAACATGTAAATATTTACACTGAATCTGTATTAACATGTCAATATTTACACAGAATCTGTATAAACATGTAAATATTTACACAGAATCTGTAAAAACCAGTAAATATTTACACAGAATCTTTAAAAACCTGTAAATATTTACACAGTATCTGTATAAACATGTCAATAATTACACAGAACCTGTATAAATATGTCAATATTTACACAGAATCAGTGTAAACATGAAAATATTTACACAGAATCTGTATAAACATGTTAATATTTACACAGAATTTTTATAAACATGTAAATATTTACACAGAATCTTTATAAACATGTAAATATTTACACAGAATCTCTATAAATATGTAAATATTTACAAAGAATCTGTATAAAAATGTAAATATTTACACAGAATATGTATAAACATGCAAATATTCACACAGAATCTGTATAAACATGTAAATATTTACACAGAATCTGTATAAACATGTAAATATTTACACAGAATCTGTATAAACATGTAAATATTTACACAGAATCTGTTCGAGCATGTAAATATTTACACCGAATCTTTATATACATGTAAATATTTAGACAGAATCAGTATAAACATGTAAATGTTTACACAGAATCAGTATAAACATGTAAATATTTACACAGAATCTGTATAAACATGTAAATATTTACACAGAATCTGTATAAACATGTAAATATTTACACATAATCCGTATAAACATGCAAATATTTACACAGAATCTGTATAAACATGTTAATATTTAGAAAGAATCTGTATAAACATGTCAATATTTACACAGTATCTGTATAAACATGTAAATATTTACACAGAATCTGTATGAACATGTAAATATTGACACAGAATCTGTATAAACATGTCAATATTTACACAGAATCTGCGTAAACATGTAAATATTTACACAGAAACGGTAAAAACCAGTAAATATTTACACAGAATCTGTATATACCTGTAAATATTTACACAGAATCTGTATGAACATGTAAATATTTACACAGAATCTGTATGAACATGTAAATATTTACAGAGAATCTGTATGAACGTGTAAATATTTACACAGAATCTGTATGAACATGTAAATGTTTACACAGACTCTGTATATACTTGTAAATATTTACACAGGATCAGTATGAACATGTAAATATTTACACTGAATCTGTATGAAATTGTAAATGTTTACACAGAATCAGAATAAACATGTAAATATTTACACAGAAACTCTATAAACATGTAAATATTTACCAGAATCTGTAAAAACATGTAAATATTTACACAGAATCTGTATAAACATGAAAATAATTACAAAGAATCTGTGTAAACATGTAAATATTAACACAGAATCAGTATAAACATGTAAATATTTACACACAATCTGTGTAAACATGTAAATATTTCTACAGAATGTGTATGAACATGTAAATATTTACACAGAATGTATATAAACATGTAAATATTTACACAGAATCTGTAAAAACCAGCAAATATTTACACAGAATCTTTAAATCCTGTAAATATTTACACAGAATCTGTATAAACATATCAATATTTACAAAGAATCTGTATAAACATGTCAATATTTACACAGAATATGTATGAACATGAAAATATTTACACAGAATCTGTATAAACATGTTAATATTTACACAGAATCTTTATAAACTTGTAAATATTTACACAGAATCTGTATAAATATGTAAATATTTACACAGAATCTGTATAAACATGTAAATATTTACACAGAATCTGTATAAAAATGTAAATATTCACACAGAATCTCTATAAACATGTAAATATTTACACATAATCTGTATAAACATGTCAACATTTACACAGAATCTGTATAAACATGTAAATATTTACACAGAATCTGTATAAACATGTAAATATTTACACAGAATCTGTATAAACATGTAAATATTTACACAGAATCTGTATGAACATGTCAATATTTACACAGAATCTGTATGAACATGTAAATATTTACACAGAATCTGTATAAACATGTCAATATTTACACCGAATCTGCATAAACATGAAAATATTTACACAGAATCTGTATAAACATGCAAATATTTACACAGAATCTGCATAAACATGTAAATATTTACACAGAATCTGTATAAACCTGTAAATATTTACACAGAATCTGTATGAACATGTAAATATTTACACAGAATCTGTATAAACATGTAAATATTTACACAGAATCTGTATAAACATGTAAATATTTTCACAGTATGTGTGAACATGTAAATATTTACACAGAATGTGTATAAACATGTAAATATTTACACAGAATCTGTAAAAACCAGTAAATATTTACACAGAATCTTTAAATCCTGTAAATATTTACACAGAATCTGTATGAACATGTCAATATTTACACAGAATCTGTATAAACATGTAAATGTTTACACAGAATCTGTTCGAGCATGTAAATATTTACACCGAATCTGTATAAACATGTAAATATTTAGACAGAATCAGTATAAACATGTAAATATTTACACACAATCTGTATAAACATGTAAATATTTCCACAGAATCTGTATAAACATGTAAATATTTACACAGAATCTGTACAAACATGTAAATATTTACACAGAATCTGTATGAACATCTTAATTTTTACAAAGAATCTGTATGGAAATGTAAATATTTACAAAGAATCAGTATAAAGATGTAAATATGTACACAGAATCTGTATGATCATGTAAAGATTTACACAGAATCTGTAAAAACCTGTAAATATTTACACAGAATCTGTATAAAAATGTAAATATTTACACAGAATCTGTATGAACATGTAAATATTTACACAGAATCTGTATAAACATGTAAATATTTACATAGAATCTGTATAAACATGTAAATATTTTCACAGTATGTGTGAACATGTAAATATTTACACAGAATGTGTATAAACATGTAAATATTTACACAGAATCTGTATAGACATGTAAATATTTACACAGAATCTGTATAAACATGTAAATATTTACACAGAATCTGTATAAACATGTAAATATTTACACAGAATCTGTATAAACATGTAAATATTTACACAGAATCTGTATGAACATGTCAATATTTACACAGAATCTGTATGAACATGTAAATATTTACACAGAATCTGTATAAACATGTCAATATTTACACCGAATCTGCATAAACATGAAAATATTTACACAGAATCTGTATAAACATGCAAATATTTACACAGAATCTGCATAAACATGAAAATATTTACACAGAATCTGTATAAACATGTAAATATTTACACAGAATCTGTAAAAACCAGTAAATATTTACACAGAATCTTTAAAAACCTGTAAATATTTACACAGTATCTGTATAAACATGTCAATAATTACACAGAATCTGTATAAATATGTCAATATTTACACAGAATCAGTGTAAACATGAAAATATTTACACAGAATCTGTATAAACATGTTAATATTTACACAGAATTTTTATAAACATGTAAATATTTACACAGAATCTTTATAAACATGTAAATATTTACACAGAATCTCTATAAATATGTAAATATTTACAAAGAATCTGTATAAAAATGTAAATATTTACACAGAATATGTATAAACATGTAAATATTCACACAGAATCTGTATAAACATGTAAATATTTACACAGAATCTGTATAAACTTGTAAATATTTACACAGAATCTGTATAAACATGTAAATATTTACACAGAATCTGTTCGAGCATGTAAATATTTACACCGAATCTTTATATACATGTAAATATTTAGACAGAATCAGTATAAACATCTAAATGTTTACACAGAATCAGTATAAACATGTAAATATTTACACAGAATCTGTATAAACATGTAAATATTTACACAGAATCTGTATATACATGTAAATATTTACACATAATCCGTATAAACATGTAAATATTTACACAGAATCTGTATAAACATGTTAATATTTAGAAAGAATCTGTATAAACATGTCAATATTTACACAGTATCTGTATAAACATGTAAATATTTACACAGAATCTGTATGAACATGTAAATATTGACACAGTATCTGTATAAACATGTCAATATTTACACAGAATCTGCGTAAACATGTAAATATTTACAGAGAAACAGTAAAAACCAGTAAATATTTACACAGAATCTGTATATACCTGTAAATATTTACACAGAATCTGTATGAACATGTAAATATTTACACAGAATCTGTATGAACATGTAAATATTTACAGAGAATCTGTATGAACGTGTAAATATTTACACAGAATCTGTATGAACATGTAAATGTTTACACAGACTCTGTATATACTTGTAAATATTTACACAGGATCTGTATGAACATTTAATATTTACACTGAATCTGTATGAAATTGTAAATGTTTACACAGAATCTGAATAAATATGTAAATATTTACACAGAAACTCTATAAACATGTAAATATTTACCAGAATCTGTAAAAACATGTAAATATTTACACAGAATCTGTATAAACATGAAAATAATTACAAAGAATCTGTGTAAACATGTAAATATTAACACAGAATCAGTATAAACATGTAAATATTTACACACAATCTGTGTAAACATGTAAATATTTCTACAGAATGTGTATGAACATGTAAATATTTACACAGAATGTATATAAACATGTAAATATTTACACAGAATCTGTAAAAACCAGCAAATATTTACACAGAATCTTTAAATCCTGTAAATATTTACACAGAATTTGTATAAACATATCAATATTTACAAAGAATCTGTATAAACATGTCAATATTTACACAGAATATGTATGAACATGAAAATATTTACACAGAATCTGTATAAACATGTTAATATTTACACAGAATCTTTATAAACTTGTAAATATTTACACAGAATCTGTATAAATATGTAAATATTTACACAGAATCTGTATAAACATGTAAATATTTACACAGAATCTGTATAAAAATGTAAATATTCACACAGAATCTCTATAAACATGTAAATATTTACACATAATCTGTATAAACATGTCAATATTTACACAGAATCTGTATAAACATGTAAATATTTACACAGAATCTGTATAAACATGTAAATATTTACACAGAATCTGTATAAACATGTAAATATTTACACAGAATCTGTATGAACATGTCAATATTTACACAGAATCTGTATGAACATGTAAATATTTACACAGAATCTGTATAAACATGTCAATATTTACACAGAATCTGCATAAACATGTAAATATTTACACAGAATCTGTATAAACATGTAAATTTTTACACAGAATCTGTATAAACATGTAAATATTTACACAGAATCTCTATAAACATGTAAATATATCCACAGAATGTGTGAACATGTAAATATTTACACAGAATGTGTATAAACATGTAAATATTTACACAGAATCTGTACAAACATGTAAATATTTACACAGAATCTGTATGAACATCTTAATTTTTACAAAGAATCTGTATGGAAATGTAAACATTTACAAAGAATCAGTATAAAGATGTAAATATGTACACAGAATCTGTATGATCATGTAAAGATTTACACAGAATCTGTAAAAACCTGTAAATATTTACACAGAATCTGTATAAAAATGTGAATTTTTACAGAGAATCTGTATGAACACGTAAATATTCACACAGAATCTGTATAAACATGTAAATATTTACACAGAATCTGTATAAACATGTAAATGTTTACACAGAATCTGTTCGAGCATGTAAATATTTACACCGAATCTGTATAAACATGTAAATATTTACACAGAATCAGTATAAACATGTAAATATTTACACACAATCTGTATAAACATGTAAATATTTCCACAGAATCTGTATAAACATGTAAATATTTACACAGAATCTGTACAAACATGTAAATATTTACACAGAATCTGTATGAACATCTTAATTTTTACAAAGAATCTGTATGGAAATGTAAATATTTACAAAGAATCAGTATAAAGATGTAAATATGTACACAGAATCTGTATGATCATGTAAAGATTTACACAGAATCTGTAAAAACCTGTAAATATTTACACAGGATCTGTGTAAAAATGTAAATTTTTACACAGAATCTGTATAAACATGTAAATATTTACACAGAATCTGTATAAACATGTAAATATTTACATAGAATCTGTATAAACATGTAAATATTTTCACAGTATGTGTGAACATGTAAATATTTACACAGAATGTGTATAAACATGTAAATATTTACACAGAATCTGTATAGACATGTAAATATTTACACAGAATCTGTATAAACATGTAAATATTTACACAGAATCTGTGCAAACATGTAAATATTTACACAGAATCTATACGAACATGTAAATATTTACACAGAATGTGTATAAACATGTTAATGTTTACACAGAATCTGTATGAACATGTAAATATTTACACAGAATCTGTATAGCAATGTAAATATTTACACAGAATCTGTATGAACATGTTAATATTTACACAGAATGTGTATAAACATGAAAATATTTACACAGAATGTGTATAAACATGTAAATATTTACGCAGAATCTTTATGAACATGTAAATATTTACAGAGAATCTGTAAAAACCAGTAAATATTTACACAGGATCTTTAAATCCTGTAAATATTTACACAGAATCTGTATAAACATGTCAATATTTACACAGAATCTGTATAAACATGTAAATGTTTACACAGAATCTGTTCGAGCATGTAAATATTTACACCGAATCTGTATAAACATGTAAATATTTAGACAGAATCAGTATAAACATGTAAATATTTACACACAATCTGTATAAACATGTAAATATTTACACAGAATCTGTATAAACATGTAAATATTTACACAGAATCTGTACAAACATGTAAATATTTACACAGAATCTGTATGAACATCTTAATTTTTACAAAGAATCTGTATGGAAATGTAAATATTTACAAAGAATCAGTATAAAGTTGTAAATATGTACACAGAATCTGTATGATCATGTAAAGATTTACACAGAATCTGTAAAAACCTGTAAATATTTACACAGAATCTGTATAAAAATGTAAATTTTTACACAGAATCTGTATAAACATGTAAATATTTACACAGAATCTGTATAAACTTGTAAATATTTACATAGAATCTGTATAAACATGTAAATATTTTCACAGTATGTGTGAACATGTAAATATTTACACAGAATGTGTATAAACATGTAAATATTTACACAGAATCTGTAAAAACCAGTAAATATTTACACAGAATCTTTAAATCGTGTAAATATTTACACAGAATCTGTATGAACATGTCAATATTTACACAGAATCTGTATAAACATGTAAATATTCACACAGAATCTCTATAAACATGTAAATATTTACACTGAATCTGTATTAACATGTCAATATTTACACAGAATCTGTATAAACATGTAAATATTTACACAGAATCTGTAAAAACCAGTAAATATTTACACAGAATCTTTAAAAACCTGTAAATATTTACACAGTATCTGTATAAACATGTCAATAATTACACAGAACCTGTATAAATATGTCAATATTTACACAGAATCAGTGTAAACATGAAAATATTTACACAGAATCTGTATAAACATGTTAATATTTACACAGAATTTTTATAAACATGTAAATATTTACACAGAATCTTTATAAACATGTAAATATTTACACAGAATCTCTATAAATATGTAAATATTTACAAAGAATCTGTATAAAAATGTAAATATTTACACAGAATATGTATAAACATGCAAATATTCACACAGAATCTGTATAAACATGTAAATATTTACACAGAATCTGTATAAACATGTAAATATTTACACAGAATCTGTATAAACATGTAAATATTTACACAGAATCTGTTCGAGCATGTAAATATTTACACCGAATCTTTATATACATGTAAATATTTAGACAGAATCAGTATAAACATGTAAATGTTTACACAGAATCAGTATAAACATGTAAATATTTACACAGAATCTGTATAAACATGTAAATATTTACACAGAATCTGTATAAACATGTAAATATTTACACATAATCCGTATAAACATGCAAATATTTACACAGAATCTGTATAAACATGTTAATATTTAGAAAGAATCTGTATAAACATGTCAATATTTACACAGTATCTGTATAAACATGTAAATATTTACACAGAATCTGTATGAACATGTAAATATTGACACAGAATCTGTATAAACATGTCAATATTTACACAGAATCTGCGTAAACATGTAAATATTTACACAGAAACGGTAAAAACCAGTAAATATTTACACAGAATCTGTATATACCTGTAAATATTTACACAGAATCTGTATGAACATGTAAATATTTACACAGAATCTGTATGAACATGTAAATATTTACAGAGAATCTGTATGAACGTGTAAATATTTACACAGAATCTGTATGAACATGTAAATGTTTACACAGACTCTGTATATACTTGTAAATATTTACACAGGATCAGTATGAACATGTAAATATTTACACTGAATCTGTATGAAATTGTAAATGTTTACACAGAATCAGAATAAACATGTAAATATTTACACAGAAACTCTATAAACATGTAAATATTTACCAGAATCTGTAAAAACATGTAAATATTTACACAGAATCTGTATAAACATGAAAATAATTACAAAGAATCTGTGTAAACATGTAAATATTAACACAGAATCAGTATAAACATGTAAATATTTACACACAATCTGTGTAAACATGTAAATATTTCTACAGAATGTGTATGAACATGTAAATATTTACACAGAATGTATATAAACATGTAAATATTTACACAGAATCTGTAAAAACCAGCAAATATTTACACAGAATCTTTAAATCCTGTAAATATTTACACAGAATCTGTATAAACATATCAATATTTACAAAGAATCTGTATAAACATGTCAATATTTACACAGAATATGTATGAACATGAAAATATTTACACAGAATCTGTATAAACATGTTAATATTTACACAGAATCTTTATAAACTTGTAAATATTTACACAGAATCTGTATAAATATGTAAATATTTACACAGAATCTGTATAAACATGTAAATATTTACACAGAATCTGTATAAAAATGTAAATATTCACACAGAATCTCTATAAACATGTAAATATTTACACATAATCTGTATAAACATGTCAACATTTACACAGAATCTGTATAAACATGTAAATATTTACACAGAATCTGTATAAACATGTAAATATTTACACAGAATCTGTATAAACATGTAAATATTTACACAGAATCTGTATGAACATGTCAATATTTACACAGAATCTGTATGAACATGTAAATATTTACACAGAATCTGTATAAACATGTCAATATTTACACCGAATCTGCATAAACATGAAAATATTTACACAGAATCTGTATAAACATGCAAATATTTACACAGAATCTGCATAAACATGTAAATATTTACACAGAATCTGTATAAACCTGTAAATATTTACACAGAATCTGTATGAACATGTAAATATTTACACAGAATCTGTATAAACATGTAAATATTTACACAGAATCTGTATAAACATGTAAATATTTTCACAGTATGTGTGAACATGTAAATATTTACACAGAATGTGTATAAACATGTAAATATTTACACAGAATCTGTAAAAACCAGTAAATATTTACACAGAATCTTTAAATCCTGTAAATATTTACACAGAATCTGTATGAACATGTCAATATTTACACAGAATCTGTATAAACATGTAAATGTTTACACAGAATCTGTTCGAGCATGTAAATATTTACACCGAATCTGTATAAACATGTAAATATTTAGACAGAATCAGTATAAACATGTAAATATTTACACACAATCTGTATAAACATGTAAATATTTCCACAGAATCTGTATAAACATGTAAATATTTACACAGAATCTGTACAAACATGTAAATATTTACACAGAATCTGTATGAACATCTTAATTTTTACAAAGAATCTGTATGGAAATGTAAATATTTACAAAGAATCAGTATAAAGATGTAAATATGTACACAGAATCTGTATGATCATGTAAAGATTTACACAGAATCTGTAAAAACCTGTAAATATTTACACAGAATCTGTATAAAAATGTAAATATTTACACAGAATCTGTATGAACATGTAAATATTTACACAGAATCTGTATAAACATGTAAATATTTACATAGAATCTGTATAAACATGTAAATATTTTCACAGTATGTGTGAACATGTAAATATTTACACAGAATGTGTATAAACATGTAAATATTTACACAGAATCTGTATAGACATGTAAATATTTACACAGAATCTGTATAAACATGTAAATATTTACACAGAATCTGTATAAACATGTAAATATTTACACAGAATCTGTATAAACATGTAAATATTTACACAGAATCTGTATGAACATGTCAATATTTACACAGAATCTGTATGAACATGTAAATATTTACACAGAATCTGTATAAACATGTCAATATTTACACCGAATCTGCATAAACATGAAAATATTTACACAGAATCTGTATAAACATGCAAATATTTACACAGAATCTGCATAAACATGTAAATATTTACACAGAATCTGTATAAACCTGTAAATATTTACACAGAATCTGTATGAACATGTAAATATTTACACAGAATCTGTATAAACATGTAAATATTTACACAGAATCTGTATAAACATGTAAATATTTTCACAGTATGTGTGAACATGTAAATATTTACACAGAATGTGTATAAACATGTAAATATTTACACAGAATCTGTAAAAACCAGTAAATATTTACACAGAATCTTTAAATCCTGTAAATATTTACACAGAATCTGTATGAACATGTCAATATTTACACAGAATCTGTATAAACATGTAAATGTTTACACAGAATCTGTTCGAGCATGTAAATATTTACACCGAATCTGTATAAACATGTAAATATTTAGACAGAATCAGTATAAACATGTAAATATTTACACACAATCTGTATAAACATGTAAATATTTCCACAGAATCTGTATAAACATGTAAATATTTACACAGAATCTGTACAAACATGTAAATATTTACACAGAATCTGTATGAACATCTTAATTTTTACAAAGAATCTGTATGGAAATGTAAATATTTACAAAGAATCAGTATAAAGATGTAAATATGTACACAGAATCTGTATGATCATGTAAAGATTTACACAGAATCTGTAAAAACCTGTAAATATTTACACAGAATCTGTATAAAAATGTAAATATTTACACAGAATCTGTATGAACATGTAAATATTTACACAGAATCTGTATAAACATGTAAATATTTACACAGAATCTGTATAAACTTGTAAATATTTACACAGAATCTGTATAAACATGTAAATATTTACACAGAATCTGTTCGAGCATGTAAATATTTACACCGAATCTTTATATACATGTAAATATTTAGACAGAATCAGTATAAACATCTAAATGTTTACACAGAATCAGTATAAACATGTAAATATTTACACAGAATCTGTATAAACATGTAAATATTTACACAGAATCTGTATATACATGTAAATATTTACACATAATCCGTATAAACATGTAAATATTTACACAGAATCTGTATAAACATGTTAATATTTAGAAAGAATCTGTATAAACATGTCAATATTTACACAGTATCTGTATAAACATGTAAATATTTACACAGAATCTGTATGAACATGTAAATATTGACACAGTATCTGTATAAACATGTCAATATTTACACAGAATCTGCGTAAACATGTAAATATTTACAGAGAAACAGTAAAAACCAGTAAATATTTACACAGAATCTGTATATACCTGTAAATATTTACACAGAATCTGTATGAACATGTAAATATTTACACAGAATCTGTATGAACATGTAAATATTTACAGAGAATCTGTATGAACGTGTAAATATTTACACAGAATCTGTATGAACATGTAAATGTTTACACAGACTCTGTATATACTTGTAAATATTTACACAGGATCTGTATGAACATTTAATATTTACACTGAATCTGTATGAAATTGTAAATGTTTACACAGAATCTGAATAAATATGTAAATATTTACACAGAAACTCTATAAACATGTAAATATTTACCAGAATCTGTAAAAACATGTAAATATTTACACAGAATCTGTATAAACATGAAAATAATTACAAAGAATCTGTGTAAACATGTAAATATTAACACAGAATCAGTATAAACATGTAAATATTTACACACAATCTGTGTAAACATGTAAATATTTCTACAGAATGTGTATGAACATGTAAATATTTACACAGAATGTATATAAACATGTAAATATTTACACAGAATCTGTAAAAACCAGCAAATATTTACACAGAATCTTTAAATCCTGTAAATATTTACACAGAATTTGTATAAACATATCAATATTTACAAAGAATCTGTATAAACATGTCAATATTTACACAGAATATGTATGAACATGAAAATATTTACACAGAATCTGTATAAACATGTTAATATTTACACAGAATCTTTATAAACTTGTAAATATTTACACAGAATCTGTATAAATATGTAAATATTTACACAGAATCTGTATAAACATGTAAATATTTACACAGAATCTGTATAAAAATGTAAATATTCACACAGAATCTCTATAAACATGTAAATATTTACACATAATCTGTATAAACATGTCAATATTTACACAGAATCTGTATAAACATGTAAATATTTACACAGAATCTGTATAAACATGTAAATATTTACACAGAATCTGTATAAACATGTAAATATTTACACAGAATCTGTATGAACATGTCAATATTTACACAGAATCTGTATGAACATGTAAATATTTACACAGAATCTGTATAAACATGTCAATATTTACACAGAATCTGCATAAACATGTAAATATTTACACAGAATCTGTATAAACATGTAAATTTTTACACAGAATCTGTATAAACATGTAAATATTTACACAGAATCTCTATAAACATGTAAATATATCCACAGAATGTGTGAACATGTAAATATTTACACAGAATGTGTATAAACATGTAAATATTTACACAGAATCTGTACAAACATGTAAATATTTACACAGAATCTGTATGAACATCTTAATTTTTACAAAGAATCTGTATGGAAATGTAAACATTTACAAAGAATCAGTATAAAGATGTAAATATGTACACAGAATCTGTATGATCATGTAAAGATTTACACAGAATCTGTAAAAACCTGTAAATATTTACACAGAATCTGTATAAAAATGTGAATTTTTACAGAGAATCTGTATGAACACGTAAATATTCACACAGAATCTGTATAAACATGTAAATATTTACACAGAATCTGTATAAACATGTAAATGTTTACACAGAATCTGTTCGAGCATGTAAATATTTACACCGAATCTGTATAAACATGTAAATATTTACACAGAATCAGTATAAACATGTAAATATTTACACACAATCTGTATAAACATGTAAATATTTCCACAGAATCTGTATAAACATGTAAATATTTACACAGAATCTGTACAAACATGTAAATATTTACACAGAATCTGTATGAACATCTTAATTTTTACAAAGAATCTGTATGGAAATGTAAATATTTACAAAGAATCAGTATAAAGATGTAAATATGTACACAGAATCTGTATGATCATGTAAAGATTTACACAGAATCTGTAAAAACCTGTAAATATTTACACAGGATCTGTGTAAAAATGTAAATTTTTACACAGAATCTGTATAAACATGTAAATATTTACACAGAATCTGTATAAACATGTAAATATTTACATAGAATCTGTATAAACATGTAAATATTTTCACAGTATGTGTGAACATGTAAATATTTACACAGAATGTGTATAAACATGTAAATATTTACACAGAATCTGTATAGACATGTAAATATTTACACAGAATCTGTATAAACATGTAAATATTTACACAGAATCTGTGCAAACATGTAAATATTTACACAGAATCTATACGAACATGTAAATATTTACACAGAATGTGTATAAACATGTTAATGTTTACACAGAATCTGTATGAACATGTAAATATTTACACAGAATCTGTATAGCAATGTAAATATTTACACAGAATCTGTATGAACATGTTAATATTTACACAGAATGTGTATAAACATGAAAATATTTACACAGAATGTGTATAAACATGTAAATATTTACGCAGAATCTTTATGAACATGTAAATATTTACAGAGAATCTGTAAAAACCAGTAAATATTTACACAGGATCTTTAAATCCTGTAAATATTTACACAGAATCTGTATAAACATGTCAATATTTACACAGAATCTGTATAAACATGTAAATGTTTACACAGAATCTGTTCGAGCATGTAAATATTTACACCGAATCTGTATAAACATGTAAATATTTAGACAGAATCAGTATAAACATGTAAATATTTACACACAATCTGTATAAACATGTAAATATTTACACAGAATCTGTATAAACATGTAAATATTTACACAGAATCTGTACAAACATGTAAATATTTACACAGAATCTGTATGAACATCTTAATTTTTACAAAGAATCTGTATGGAAATGTAAATATTTACAAAGAATCAGTATAAAGTTGTAAATATGTACACAGAATCTGTATGATCATGTAAAGATTTACACAGAATCTGTAAAAACCTGTAAATATTTACACAGAATCTGTATAAAAATGTAAATTTTTACACAGAATCTGTATAAACATGTAAATATTTACACAGAATCTGTATAAACTTGTAAATATTTACATAGAATCTGTATAAACATGTAAATATTTTCACAGTATGTGTGAACATGTAAATATTTACACAGAATGTGTATAAACATGTAAATATTTACACAGAATCTGTAAAAACCAGTAAATATTTACACAGAATCTTTAAATCGTGTAAATATTTACACAGAATCTGTATGAACATGTCAATATTTACACAGAATCTGTATAAACATGTAAATATTCACACAGAATCTCTATAAACATGTAAATATTTACACTGAATCTGTATTAACATGTCAATATTTACACAGAATCTGTATAAACATGTAAATATTTACACAGAATCTGTAAAAACCAGTAAATATTTACACAGAATCTTTAAAAACCTGTAAATATTTACACAGTATCTGTATAAACATGTCAATAATTACACAGAACCTGTATAAATATGTCAATATTTACACAGAATCAGTGTAAACATGAAAATATTTACACAGAATCTGTATAAACATGTTAATATTTACACAGAATTTTTATAAACATGTAAATATTTACACAGAATCTTTATAAACATGTAAATATTTACACAGAATCTCTATAAATATGTAAATATTTACAAAGAATCTGTATAAAAATGTAAATATTTACACAGAATATGTATAAACATGCAAATATTCACACAGAATCTGTATAAACATGTAAATATTTACACAGAATCTGTATAAACATGTAAATATTTACACAGAATCTGTATAAACATGTAAATATTTACACAGAATCTGTTCGAGCATGTAAATATTTACACCGAATCTTTATATACATGTAAATATTTAGACAGAATCAGTATAAACATGTAAATGTTTACACAGAATCAGTATAAACATGTAAATATTTACACAGAATCTGTATAAACATGTAAATATTTACACAGAATCTGTATAAACATGTAAATATTTACACATAATCCGTATAAACATGCAAATATTTACACAGAATCTGTATAAACATGTTAATATTTAGAAAGAATCTGTATAAACATGTCAATATTTACACAGTATCTGTATAAACATGTAAATATTTACACAGAATCTGTATGAACATGTAAATATTGACACAGAATCTGTATAAACATGTCAATATTTACACAGAATCTGCGTAAACATGTAAATATTTACACAGAAACGGTAAAAACCAGTAAATATTTACACAGAATCTGTATATACCTGTAAATATTTACACAGAATCTGTATGAACATGTAAATATTTACACAGAATCTGTATGAACATGTAAATATTTACAGAGAATCTGTATGAACGTGTAAATATTTACACAGAATCTGTATGAACATGTAAATGTTTACACAGACTCTGTATATACTTGTAAATATTTACACAGGATCAGTATGAACATGTAAATATTTACACTGAATCTGTATGAAATTGTAAATGTTTACACAGAATCAGAATAAACATGTAAATATTTACACAGAAACTCTATAAACATGTAAATATTTACCAGAATCTGTAAAAACATGTAAATATTTACACAGAATCTGTATAAACATGAAAATAATTACAAAGAATCTGTGTAAACATGTAAATATTAACACAGAATCAGTATAAACATGTAAATATTTACACACAATCTGTGTAAACATGTAAATATTTCTACAGAATGTGTATGAACATGTAAATATTTACACAGAATGTATATAAACATGTAAATATTTACACAGAATCTGTAAAAACCAGCAAATATTTACACAGAATCTTTAAATCCTGTAAATATTTACACAGAATCTGTATAAACATATCAATATTTACAAAGAATCTGTATAAACATGTCAATATTTACACAGAATATGTATGAACATGAAAATATTTACACAGAATCTGTATAAACATGTTAATATTTACACAGAATCTTTATAAACTTGTAAATATTTACACAGAATCTGTATAAATATGTAAATATTTACACAGAATCTGTATAAACATGTAAATATTTACACAGAATCTGTATAAAAATGTAAATATTCACACAGAATCTCTATAAACATGTAAATATTTACACATAATCTGTATAAACATGTCAACATTTACACAGAATCTGTATAAACATGTAAATATTTACACAGAATCTGTATAAACATGTAAATATTTACACAGAATCTGTATAAACATGTAAATATTTACACAGAATCTGTATGAACATGTCAATATTTACACAGAATCTGTATGAACATGTAAATATTTACACAGAATCTGTATAAACATGTCAATATTTACACCGAATCTGCATAAACATGAAAATATTTACACAGAATCTGTATAAACATGCAAATATTTACACAGAATCTGCATAAACATGTAAATATTTACACAGAATCTGTATAAACCTGTAAATATTTACACAGAATCTGTATGAACATGTAAATATTTACACAGAATCTGTATAAACATGTAAATATTTACACAGAATCTGTATAAACATGTAAATATTTTCACAGTATGTGTGAACATGTAAATATTTACACAGAATGTGTATAAACATGTAAATATTTACACAGAATCTGTAAAAACCAGTAAATATTTACACAGAATCTTTAAATCCTGTAAATATTTACACAGAATCTGTATGAACATGTCAATATTTACACAGAATCTGTATAAACATGTAAATGTTTACACAGAATCTGTTCGAGCATGTAAATATTTACACCGAATCTGTATAAACATGTAAATATTTAGACAGAATCAGTATAAACATGTAAATATTTACACACAATCTGTATAAACATGTAAATATTTCCACAGAATCTGTATAAACATGTAAATATTTACACAGAATCTGTACAAACATGTAAATATTTACACAGAATCTGTATGAACATCTTAATTTTTACAAAGAATCTGTATGGAAATGTAAATATTTACAAAGAATCAGTATAAAGATGTAAATATGTACACAGAATCTGTATGATCATGTAAAGATTTACACAGAATCTGTAAAAACCTGTAAATATTTACACAGAATCTGTATAAAAATGTAAATATTTACACAGAATCTGTATGAACATGTAAATATTTACACAGAATCTGTATAAACATGTAAATATTTACATAGAATCTGTATAAACATGTAAATATTTTCACAGTATGTGTGAACATGTAAATATTTACACAGAATGTGTATAAACATGTAAATATTTACACAGAATCTGTATAGACATGTAAATATTTACACAGAATCTGTATAAACATGTAAATATTTACACAGAATCTGTATAAACATGTAAATATTTACACAGAATCTGTATAAACATGTAAATATTTACACAGAATCTGTATGAACATGTCAATATTTACACAGAATCTGTATGAACATGTAAATATTTACACAGAATCTGTATAAACATGTCAATATTTACACCGAATCTGCATAAACATGAAAATATTTACACAGAATCTGTATAAACATGCAAATATTTACACAGAATCTGCATAAACATGTAAATATTTACACAGAATCTGTATAAACCTGTAAATATTTACACAGAATCTGTATGAACATGTAAATATTTACACAGAATCTGTATAAACATGTAAATATTTACACAGAATCTGTATAAACATGTAAATATTTTCACAGTATGTGTGAACATGTAAATATTTACACAGAATGTGTATAAACATGTAAATATTTACACAGAATCTGTAAAAACCAGTAAATATTTACACAGAATCTTTAAATCCTGTAAATATTTACACAGAATCTGTATGAACATGTCAATATTTACACAGAATCTGTATAAACATGTAAATGTTTACACAGAATCTGTTCGAGCATGTAAATATTTACACCGAATCTGTATAAACATGTAAATATTTAGACAGAATCAGTATAAACATGTAAATATTTACACACAATCTGTATAAACATGTAAATATTTCCACAGAATCTGTATAAACATGTAAATATTTACACAGAATCTGTACAAACATGTAAATATTTACACAGAATCTGTATGAACATCTTAATTTTTACAAAGAATCTGTATGGAAATGTAAATATTTACAAAGAATCAGTATAAAGATGTAAATATGTACACAGAATCTGTATGATCATGTAAAGATTTACACAGAATCTGTAAAAACCTGTAAATATTTACACAGAATCTGTATAAAAATGTAAATATTTACACAGAATCTGTATGAACATGTAAATATTTACACAGAATCTGTATAAACATGTAAATATTTACATAGAATCTGTATAAACATGTAAATATTTTCACAGTATGTGTGAACATGTAAATATTTACACAGAATGTGTATAAACATGTAAATATTTACACAGAATCTGTATAGACATGTAAATATTTACACAGAATCTGTATAAACATGTAAATATTTACACAGAATCTGTGCAAACATGTAAATATTTACACAGAATCTATATGAACACGTAAATATTTACACAGAATGTGTATAAACATGTTAATGTTTACACAGAATCTGTATGAACATGTAAATATTTACACAGAATCTGTATAACAATGTAAATATTTACACAGAATCTGTATGAACATGTTAATATTTACACAGAATGTGTATAAACATGAAAATATTTACACAGAATGTGTATAAACATGTAAATATTTACGCAGAATCTTTATAAACATGTAAATATTTACACAGAATCTGTATAAACATGTAAATATTTACACAGAATCTGTATAAACATGTCAATATTTACACAGAATCTGTAAAAACCTGTAAATATTTACACAGTATCTGTTTATACCTGTAAATATTTACACAGGATCTGTATGAACATGTAAATATTTACACTGAATCTGTATAAAATTGTAAATGTTTACACACAGTCTGTATAAACATGTAAATATTTACACAGAAACTGTATAAACATGTTAATATTTACCAGAATCTGTATGAACATGTAAATATTTACACAGAATCTGAATAAACATGTAAATATTTACACACAATCTGTATAAACATGTATATATTGACACATAATCTGTATAAACATGTAAATATTTACACAGAATCTGTATTAAAATGTAAATATTTACAAAGAATCTGTATAAACGTCAATATTTACACAGAATCTGTATAAACATGTAAATATTTACACAGAATCTGTCTGAACATGTAAATCTTTACACAGAATCTGTATATACCTGTAAATATTTACACATTATCTGTATAAACATGTAAATATTTACACAGAATCTGTATAAACATGTAAATATTTACACAGAATCTGTAAAAACCAGTAAATATTTACACAGAATCTTTAAATCCTGTAAATATTTACACAGAATCTGTATAAACATGTCAATATTTACACAGAACCTGTATAAACATGTAAATATTTACACAGAATCTGTTCGAGCATGTAAATAATTACACCGAATCTGTATAAACATGTAAATATTTAGACAGAATCAGTATAAACATGTAAATATTTACACAGAATCTGTATAATCATGTAAATATTTACACAGAATCTGTATAAACATGTAAATATTTACACAGAATCTGTATAAACATGTAAATATTCACACAGAATCTCTATAAACATGTAAATATTTACACAGAATCTGTATAAACATGTCAATATTTACACAGAATCTGTATAAACATGTAAATATTTACACAGAATCTGTAAAAACCAGTAAATATTTACACAGAATCTTTAAAAACCTATAAATATTTACACAGTATCTGTATAAGCATGTCAATAATTACACAGAATCTGTATAAACATGTCAATATTTACACAGAATCAGTATAAACATGAAAATATTTACACAGGATCTATATAAACATGTTAATATTTACACAGAATTTTTATAAACATGTAAATATTTACACAGAATCTTTATAAACATGTAAATATTTACACAGAATCTGTATAAATATGTAAATATTTACAAAGAATCTGTATAAAAATGTAAATATTTACACAGAATATGTATAAACATGTAAATATTCACACAGAATCTGTATAAACATGTAAATATTTACACAGAATCTGTATAAACATGTAAATATTTACACAGACTCTGTGTTAACATGTCAATATTTACACAGAATCTGTATAAACATGTAAATATTTACACAGAATCTGTTCGAGCATGTAAATATTTACACTGAATGTGTATAAACATGTAAATATTTACACAGAATCTGCAAAAACCAGTAAATATTTACACAGAATCTTTAAAAACCTGTAAATATTTACACAGTATCTGTATAAACATGCCAATAATTACACAGAATCTGTATAAACATGTCAATATTTACACAGAATCTGTATAAACATGTAAATATTTACACAGAATCTGTATAAACATGTCAATATTTACAAAGAATCTGTATAAACATGTAAACATTTACACAGAATCTATATGAACATCTAAATATTTACACAGAATATGTATAAACATGTAAATGTTTACACAGAATCTGTATGAACATGTAAATATTTACACAGAATCTGTACAAACATGTAAATATTTACACAGAATCTGTATGAACATCTTAATTTTTACAAAGAATCTGTATGGAAATGTAAATATTTACAAAGAATCAGTATAAAGATGTAAATATGTACACAGAATCTGTATGATCATGTAAAGATTTACACAGAATCTGTAAAAACCTGTAAATATTTACACAGAATCTGTATAAAAATGTAAATATTTACACAGAATCTGTATAAACATGTAAATATTTACACAGAATCTGTATAAACATGTAAATATTTACACAGAATCTGTATAAACATGTAAATATTTACACAGTATGTGTGAACATGTAAATATTTACACAGAATGTCTATAAACATGTAAATATTTACACATAATCTGTAAAAACCAGTAAATATTTACACAGAATCTTTAAATCCTGTAAATATTTACACAGAATCTGTATAAACATGTCAATATTTACACAGAATCTGTATAAACATGTAAATATTTACACAGAATCTGTATGAACATGTCAATATTTACACAGAATCTGTATGAACATGTAAATATTTACACAGAATCTGTATAAACATGTCAATATTTACACCGAATCTGCATAAACATGAAAATATTTACACAGAATCTGTATAAACATGCAAATATTTACACAGAATCTGTATAAACATGTAAATATTTACACAGAATCTGTATTAACCTGTAAATATTTACACAGAATCTGTATGAACATGTAAATATTTACACAGAATCTGTATAAACATGTAAATTTTTACACAGAATCTGTATAAACATGTAAATATTTACACAGAATCTCTATAAACATGTAAATATATCCACAGAATGTGTGAACATGTAAATATTTACACAGAATGTGTATAAACATGTAAATATTTACACAGAATCTGTACAAACATGTAAATATTTACACAGAATCTGTATGAACATCTTAATTTTTACAAAGAATCTGTATGGAAATGTAAACATTTACAAAGAATCAGTATAAAGATGTAAATATGTACACAGAATCTGTATGATCATGTAAAGATTTACACAGAATCTGTAAAAACCTGTAAATATTTAAACAGAATCTGTATAAAAATGTGAATTTTTACACAGAATCTGTATAAACATGTAAATATTCACACAGAATCTGTATAAACATGTAAATATTTACACAGAATCTGTATAAACATGTAAATATTTTCACTGTTTTTGTGAACATGTAAATATTTACACAGAATGTGTATAAACATGTAAATATTTACACAGAATCTGTAAAAACCAGTAAATATTTACACAGAATCTTTAAATCCTGTAAATATTTACACAGAATCTGTATGAACATGTCAATATTTACACACAATCTGTATAAACATGTAAATGTTTACACAGAATCTGTTCGAGCATGTAAATATTTACACCGAATCTGTATAAACATCTAAATATTTAGACAGAATCAGTATAAACATGTAAATATTTACACAGAATCTGTATAATCATGTAAATATTTACACAGAATCTGTATAAACATGTAAATATTTACACAGAATCTGTATAAACATGTAAATATTCACACAGAATCTCTATAAACATGTAAATATTTACACAGAATCTGTATAAACATGTCAATATTTACACAGAATCTGTATAAACATGTAAATATTTACACAGAATCTGTAAAAACCAGTAAATATTTACACAGAATCTTTAAAAACCTATAAATATTTACACAGTATCTGTATAAGCATGTCAATAATTACACAGAATCTGTATAAACATGTCAATATTTACACAGAATCAGTATAAACATGAAAATATTTACACAGGATCTATATAAACATGTTAATATTTACACAGAATTTTTATAAACATGTAAATATTTACACAGAATCTTTATAAACATGTAAATATTTACACAGAATCTGTATAAATATGTAAATATTTACAAAGAATCTGTATAAATATGTAAATATTTACACAGAATATGTATAAACATGTAAATATTCACACAGAATCTGTATAAACATGTAAATATTTACACAGAATCTGTATAAACATGTAAATATTTACACAGACTCTGTGTTAACATGTCAATATTTACACAGAATCTGTATAAACATGTAAATATTTACACAGAATCTGTTCGAGCATGTAAATATTTACACTGAATGTGTATAAACATGTAAATATTTACACAGAATCTGCAAAAACCAGTAAATATTTACACAGAATCTTTAAAAACCTGTAAATATTTACACAGTATCTGTATAAACATGTCAATAATTACACAGAATCTGTATAAACATGTCAATATTTACACAGAATCTGTATAAACATGTAAATATTTACACAGAATCTGTATAAACATGTCAATATTTACAAAGAATCTGTATAAACATGTAAACATTTACACAGAATCTATATGAACATGTAAATATTTACACAGAATCTCTATAAATATGTAAATATTTACAAAGAATCTGTATAAAAATGTAAATATTTACACAGAATATATATAAACATGTAAATATTCACACAGAATCTGTATAAACATGTAAATATTTACACAGAATCTGTATAAACATGTAAATATTTACACAGAATCTGTATAAACATGAAAATATTTACACAGAATCTGTATAAACATGTAAATATTTACACATAATCTGTATAAACATGTAAATATTTACACAGAATCTGTATAAACATGTTAATATTTAGAAAGAATCTGTATAAACATGTCAATATTTACACAGAATCTGTATAAACATGTAAATATTTACACATAATCTGTATAAACATGTAAATATTTACACAGAATCTGTATAAACATGTTAATATTTAGAAAGAATCTGTATAAACATGTCAATATTTACACAGAATCTGTATAAACATGTAAATATTTACACAGAATCTGTATGAACATGTAAATATTGACACAGAATCTGTATAAACATGTCAATATTTACACAGAATCTGCGTAAACATGTAAATATTTACACAGAATCTGTAAAAACCAGTAAATATTTACACAGAATCTGTATATACCTGTAAATATTTACACAGAATCTGTATGAACATGTAAATATTTACACAGAATCTGTATGAACATGTAAATATTTACAGAGAATCTGTATGAACGTGTAAATATTTACACAGAATCTGTATGAACATGTAAATGTTTACACAGACTCTGTATATACTTGTAAATATTTACACAGGATCTGTATGAACATGTAAATAT
Organism: Pan troglodytes; assembly: GCF_028858775.2. Classification (NCBI taxonomy): domain Eukaryota; kingdom Metazoa; phylum Chordata; class Mammalia; order Primates; family Hominidae; genus Pan; species Pan troglodytes. The sequence continues at coordinate 9,655,107 of NC_072420.2, read as the reverse complement.
TTACACAGAATCTGTATAAACATGTCAATATTTACACCGAATCTGCATAAACATGATAATATTTACACAGAATCTGTATAAACATGTAAATATTTACACAGAATCTGTATAAACATGTAAATATTTACACAGAATCTGTATAAACCTGTAAATATTTACACAGAATGTGTATGAACATGTAAATATTTACACAGAATCTGTAAAAACCAGTAAATATTTACACAGAATCTTTAAATCCTGTAAATATTTACACAGAATCTGTATGAACATGTCAATATTTACACAGAATCTGTATAAACATGTCAATATTTACACTGAATCTGTATTAACATGTCAATATTTACACAGAATCTGTATAAACATGTAAATGTTTACACAGAATCTGTAAAAACCAGTAAATATTTACACAGAATCTTTAAAAACCTGTAAATATTTACACAGTATCTGTATAAACATGTCAATAATTACACAGAATCTGTATAAACATGTCAATATTTACACAGAATCAGTATAAACATGAAAATATTTACAAAGAATCTGTATAAACATGTTAATATTTACACAGAATTTTTATAAACATGTAAATATTTACACAGAATCTTTATAAACATGTAAATATTTACACAGAATCTGTATAAATATGTAAATATTTACAAAGAATCTGTATAAAAATGTAAATATTTACACAGAATATGTATAAACATGTAAATATTCACACAGAATCTGTATAAATATGTAAATATTTACACCGAATCTGTATAAACATGTAAATATTTAGAGAGAATCAGTATAAACATGTAAATATTTACACAGAATCTGTATAAACATGTAAATATTTACACAGAATCTGTATAAACATGTAAATATTTACACAGAATCTGTATAAACATGTAAATATTTACACAGAATCTGTATAAACATGTAAATATTTACACAGAATCTGTATAAACATGTAAATATTTAGAAAGAATCTGTATAAACATGTCAATATTTACACAGAATCTGTATAAACATGTAAATATTTACACAGAATCTGTATGAACATGTAAATATTGACACAGAATCTGTATAAACATGTCAATATTTACACAGAATCTGCGTAAACATGTAAATATTTACACAGAATCTGTAAAAACCAGTAAATATTTACACAGAATCTGTATATACCTGTAAATATTTACACAGAATCTGTATGAACATGTAAATACTTACACAGAATCTGTATGAACATGTAAATGTTTACACAGACTCTGTATATACTTGTAAATATTTACACAGGATCAGTATGAACATGTAAATATTTACACTGAATCTGTATGAAATTGTACATGTTTACACAGAATCTGAATAAACATGTAAATATTTACACAGAAACTCTATAAACATGTAAATATTTACCAGAATCTGTAAAAACATGTAAATATTTACACATAATCTGTATAAACATGAAAATAATTACAAAGAATCTGTGTGAACATGTAAATATTAACACAGAATCAGTATAAACATGTAAATATTTACACACAATCTGTGTAAACATGTAAATATTTCTACAGAATGTGTATGAACATGTAAATATTTACACAGAATGTATATAAATATGTAAATATTTACACAGAATCTGTAAAAACCAGCAAATATTTACACAGAATCTTTAAATCCTGTAAATATTTACACAGAATCTGTATAAACATGTCAATATTTACAAAGAATCTGTATAAACATGTCAATATTTACACAGAATGTGTATGAACATGAAAACATTTACACAGAATCTGTATAAACATGTTAATATTTAAACAGAATCTTTATAAACATGTAAATATTTACACAGAATCGGTATAAATATGTAAATATTTATACAGAATCTGTATAAACATGTAAATATTTACACACAATCTGTATAAAAATGTAAATATTCACACAGAATCTCTATAAACATGTAAATATTTACACAGAATCTGTATAAACATGTCAATATTTACACAGAATCTGTATAAACATGTAAATATTTACACAGAATCTGTATAAACATGTCAATATTTACACAGAATCTGTATAAACATGTAAATATTTACACAGAATCTGTATGAACATGTCAATATTTACACAGAATATGTATGGACATGTAAATATTTACACAGAATCTGTATAAACATGTCAATATTTACACCGAATCTGCATAAACATGATAATATTTACACAGAATCTGTATAAACATGTAAATATTTACACAGAATCTGTATAAACATGTAAATATTTACACAGAATCTGTATAAACCTGTAAATATTTACACAGAATGTGTATGAACATGTAAATATTTACACAGAATCTGTATAAACATGTAAATATTTACACAGAATCTGTATAAACATGTAAATATTTACACAGAATCTGTATAAACATGTGAATATTTTCACAGTATGTGTGAACATGTAAATATTTACACAGAATGTGTATAAACATGTAAATATTTACACAGAATCTGTAAAAACCAATAAATATTTACACAGAATCTTTAAATCCTGTAAATATTTACACAGAATCTGTATGAACATGTCAATATTTACACAGAATCTGTATAAACATGTCAATATTTACACTGAATCTGTATTAACATGTCAATATTTACACAGAATCTGTATAAACATGTAAAGGTTTACACAGAATCTGTAAAAACCAGTAAATATTTACACAGAATCTTTAAAAACCTGTAAATATTTACACAGTATCTGTATAAACATGTCAATAATTACACAGAATCTGTATAAACATGTCAATATTTACACAGAATCAGTATAAACATGAAAATATTTACAAAGAATCTGTATAAACATGTTAATATTTACACAGAATTTTTATAAACATGTAAATATTTACACAGAATCTTTATAAACATGTAAATATTTACACAGAATCTGTATAAATATGTAAATATTTACAAAGAATCTGTATAAAAATGTAAATATTTACACAGAATATGTATAAACATGTAAATATTCACACAGAATCTGTATAAATATGTAAATATTTACACCGAATCTGTATAAACATGTAAATATTTAGACAGAATCAGTATAAACCTGTAAATATTTACACAGAATCTGTATAAACATGTAAATATTTACACAGAATCTGTATAAACATGTAAATATTTACACAGAATCTGTATAAACATGTAAATATTTACACAGAATCTGTATAAACATGTAAATATTTACACAGAATCTGTATAAACATGTAAATATTTAGAAAGAATCTGTATAAACATGTCAATATTTACACAGAATCTGTATAAACATGTAAATATTTACACAGAATCTGTATGAACATGTAAATATTGACACAGAATCTGTATAAACATGTCAATATTTACACAGAATCTGTGTAAACATGTAAATATTTACACAGAATCTGTAAAAACCAGTAAATATTTACACAGAATCTGTATATACCTGTAAATATTTACACAGAATCTGTATGAACATGTAAATATTTACACAGAATCTGTATGAACATGTTAATGTTTACACAAACTCTGTATATACTTGTAAATATTTACACAGGATCAGTATGAACATGTAAATATTTACACTGAATCTGTATGAAATTGTAAATGTTTACACAGAATCTGAATAAACATGTAAATATTTACACAGAAACTCTATAAACATGTAAATATTTACCAGAATCTGTAAAAACATGTAAATATTTACACATAATCTGTATAAACATGAAAATAATTACAAAGAATCTGTGTGAACATGTAAATATTAACACAGAATCAGTATAAACATGTAAATATTTACACACAATCTGTGTAAACATGAAAATATTTCTACAGAATGTGTATGAACATGTAAATATTTACACAGAATGTATATAAACATGTAAATATTTACACAGAATCTGAAAAACCAGCAAATATTTACACAGAATCTTTAAATCCTGTAAATATTTACACAGAATCTGTATAAACATGTCAATATTTACAAAGAATCTGTATAAACATGTCAATATTTACACAGAATGTGTATGAACATGAAAACATTTAGACACAATCTGTATAAACATGTTAATATTTAAACAGAATCTTAATAAACATGTAAATATTTACACAGAATCGGTATAAATATGTAAATATTTACACAGAATCTGTATAAACATGTAAATATTTACACAGAATCTGTATAAAAATGTAAATATTCACACAGAATCTCTATAAACATGTAAATATTTACACAGAATCTGTATAAACATGTCAATATTTACACAGAATCTGTATAAACATGTAAATATTTACACAGAATCTGTATAAACATGTCAATATTTACACAGAATCTGTATAAACATGTAAATATTTACAGAGAATCTGTATCAACATGTCAATATTTACACAGAATCTGTATGAACATGTAAATATTTACACAGAATGTGTATAAACATGTCAATATTTACACCGAATCTGCATAAACATGAAAATATTTACACAGAATCTGTATAAACATGTAAATATTTACACAGAATCTGTATAAACATGTAAATATTTACACAGAATCTGTATAAACCTGTAAATATTTACACAGAATCTGTATGAACATGTAAATATTTACACAGAATCTGTATGAACATGTAAATATTTACACAGAATCTGTATAAAAATGTAAATTTTTACACAGAATCTGTATAAACATGTAAATATTTACACAGAATCTGTATAAACATGTAAATATTTACACAGAATCTCTATAAACATGTAAATATATACACAGTATGTGTGAACATGTAAATATTTACACAGAATGTGTATAAACATGTAAATATTTACACAGAATCTGTAAAAACCAGTAAATATTTACACAAAATCTTTAAATCCTGTAAATATTTACACAGAATCTGTATAAACATGTCAATATTTACACAGAATCTGTATAAACATGTAAATATTTACACAGAATCTGTTCCAGCATGTAAATATTTACACCGAATCTGTATAAACATGTAAATATTTAGACAGAATCAGTATAATCATGTAAATATTTACACAGAATCTGTATAAACATGTAAATATTTACACAGAATCTGTATAAACATGTAAATATTTACACAGAATCTGTATAAACATGTAAATATTCACACAGAATCTCTATAAACATGTAAATATTAACACAGAATCTGTATAAACATCTCAATATTTACACAGAATCTGTATAAACATGTAAATATTTACACAGAATCTGTATAAACATGTAAATATTTACTCAGAATCTGTAAAAACCAGTAAATATTTACACAGAATCTTTAAATCCTGTAAATATTTACACAGAATCTGCATAAACATGTCAATATTTTCACAGAACCTGTATAAACATGTAAATATTTACACAGAATCTGTTCGAGCATGTAAATAATTACACCGAATCTGTATAAACATGTAAATATTTAGACAGAATCAGTATAAACATGTAAATATTTACACAGAATCTGTATAGTCATGTAAATATTTACACAGAATCTGTATAAACATGTAAATATTTACACAGAATCTGTATAAACATGTAAATATTCACACAGAATCTCTATAAACATGTAAATATTTACACAGAATCTGTATAAACATGTCAATATTTACACAGAATCTGTATAAACATGTAAATATTTACACAGAATCTGTAAAAACCAGTAAATATTTACACAGAAACTTTAAAAACCTATAAATATTTACACAGTATCTGTATAAGCATGTCAATAATTACACAGAATCTGTATAAACATGTCAATATTTACACAGAATCAGTATAAACATGAAAATATTTACAAAGGATCTGTATAAACATGTTAATATTTACACAGAATTTTTATAAACATGTAAATATTTACACAGAATCTTTATAAACATGTAAATATTTACACAGAATCTGTATAAATATGTAAATATTTACAAAGAATCTGTATAAAAATGTAAATATTTACACAGAATATGTATAAACATGTAAATATTCACACAGAATCTGTATAAATATGTAAATATTTACACCGAATCTGTATAAACATGTAAATATTTAGACAGAATCAGTATAAACATGTAAATATTTACACAGAATCTGTATAAACATGTAAATATTTACACAGAATCTGTATAAACATGTAAATATTTACACAGAATCTGTATAAACATGTAAATATTTACACAGAATCTGTATAAACATGTAAATATTTAGAAAGAATCTGTATAAACATGTCAATATTTACACAGAATCTGTATAAACATGTAAATATTTACACAGAATCTGTATGAACATGTAAATATTGACACAGAATCTGTATAAACATGTCAATATTTACACAGAATCTGTGTAAACATGTAAATATTTACACAGAATCTGTAAAAACCAGTAAATATTTACACAGAATCTGTATATACCTGTAAATATTTACACAGAATCTGTATGAACATGTAAATATTTACACAGAATCTGTATGAACATGTTAATGTTTACACAAACTCTGTATATACTTGTAAATATTTACACAGGATCAGTATGAACATGTAAATATTTACACTGAATCTGTATGAAATTGTAAATGTTTACACAGAATCTGAATAAACATGTAAATATTTACACAGAAACTCTATAAACATGTAAATATTTACCAGAATCTGTAAAAACATGTAAATATTTACACATAATCTGTATAAACATGAAAATAATTACAAAGAATCTGTGTGAACATGTAAATATTAACACAGAATCAGTATAAACATGTAAATATTTACACACAATCTGTGTAAACATGTAAATATTTCTACAGAATGTGTATGAACATGTAAATATTTACACAGAATGTATATAAACATGTAAATATTTACACAGAATCTGAAAAACCAGCAAATATTTACACAGAATCTTTAAATCCTGTAAATATTTACACAGAATCTGTATAAACATGTCAATATTTACAAAGAATCTGTATAAACATGTCAATATTTACACAGAATGTGTATGAACATGAAAACATTTAGACACAATCTGTATAAACATGTTAATATTTAAACAGAATCTTAATAAACATGTAAATATTTACACAGAATCGGTATAAATATGTAAATATTTACACAGAATCTGTATAAACATGTAAATATTTACACAGAATCTGTATAAAAATGTAAATATTCACACAGAATCTCTATAAACATGTAAATATTTACACAGAATCTGTATAAACATGTCAATATTTACACAGAATCTGTATAAACATGTAAATATTTACACAGAATCTGTATAAACATGTCAATATTTACACAGAATCTGTATAAACATGTAAATATTTACAGAGAATCTGTATCAACATGTCAATATTTACACAGAATCTGTATGAACATGTAAATATTTACACAGAATGTGTATAAACATGTCAATATTTACACCGAATCTGCATAAACATGAAAATATTTACACAGAATCTGTATAAACATGTAAATATTTACACAGAATCTGTATAAACATGTAAATATTTACACAGAATCTGTATAAACCTGTAAATATTTACACAGAATCTGTATGAACATGTAAATATTTACACAGAATCTGTATGAACATGTAAATATTTACACAGAATCTGTATAAAAATGTAAATTTTTACACAGAATCTGTATAAACATGTAAATATTTACACAGAATCTGTATAAACATGTAAATATTTACACAGAATCTCTATAAACATGTAAATATATACACAGTATGTGTGAACATGTAAATATTTACACAGAATGTGTATAAACATGTAAATATTTACACAGAATCTGTAAAAACCAGTAAATATTTACACAAAATCTTTAAATCCTGTAAATATTTACACAGAATCTGTATAAACATGTCAATATTTACACAGAATCTGTATAAACATGTAAATATTTACACAGAATCTGTTCCAGCATGTAAATATTTACACCGAATCTGTATAAACATGTAAATATTTAGACAGAATCAGTATAATCATGTAAATATTTACACAGAATCTGTATAAACATGTAAATATTTACACAGAATCTGTATAAACATGTAAATATTTACACAGAATCTGTATAAACATGTAAATATTCACACAGAATCTCTATAAACATGTAAATATTAACACAGAATCTGTATAAACATCTCAATATTTACACAGAATCTGTATAAACATGTAAATATTTACACAGAATCTGTATAAACATGTAAATATTTACTCAGAATCTGTAAAAACCAGTAAATATTTACACAGAATCTTTAAATCCTGTAAATATTTACACAGAATCTGCATAAACATGTCAATATTTTCACAGAACCTGTATAAACATGTAAATATTTACACAGAATCTGTTCGAGCATGTAAATAATTACACCGAATCTGTATAAACATGTAAATATTTAGACAGAATCAGTATAAACATGTAAATATTTACACAGAATCTGTATAGTCATGTAAATATTTACACAGAATCTGTATAAACATGTAAATATTTACACAGAATCTGTATAAACATGTAAATATTCACACAGAATCTCTATAAACATGTAAATATTTACACAGAATCTGTATAAACATGTCAATATTTACACAGAATCTGTATAAACATGTAAATATTTACACAGAATCTGTAAAAACCAGTAAATATTTACACAGAAACTTTAAAAACCTATAAATATTTACACAGTATCTGTATAAGCATGTCAATAATTACACAGAATCTGTATAAACATGTCAATATTTACACAGAATCAGTATAAACATGAAAATATTTACACAGGATCTATATAAACGTGTTAATATTTACACAGAATTTTTATAAACATGTAAATATTTACACAGAATCTTTATAAACATGTAAATATTTACACAGAATCTGTATAAATATGTAAATATTTACAAAGAATCTGTATAAAAATGTAAATATTTACACAGAATATGTATAAACATGTAAATATTCACACAGAATCTGTATAAACATGTAAATATTTACACAGAATCTGTATAAACATGTAAATATTTACAGAGACTCTGTATTAACATGTCAATATTTACACAGAATCTGTATAAACATGTAAATATTTACACAGAATCTGTTCGAGCATGTAAATATTTACACTGAATGTGTATAAACATGTAAATATTTACACAGAATCTGTAAAAACCAGTAAATATTTACACAGAATCTTTAAAAACCTGTAAATATTTACACAGTATCTGTATAAACATGTCAATAATTACACAGAATCTGTATTAACATGTCAATATTTACACAGAATCTGTATAAACATGTAAATATTTACACAGAATCTGTATAAACATGTCAATATTTACAAAGCATCTGTATAAACATGTAAACATTTACACAGAATCTATATGAACATGTAAATATTTACACAGAATATGTATAAACATGTAAATGTTTACACAGAATCTGTATGAACATGTAAATATTTACACAGAATCTGTACAAACATGTAAATATTTACACAGAATCTCTATAAACATGTAAATATATCCACAGAATGTGTGAACATGTAAATATTTACACAGAATGTGTATAAACATGTAAATATTTACACAGAATCTGTGCAAACATGTAAATATTTACACAGAATCTGTATGAACATCTTAATTTTTACAAAGAATCTGTATGGAAATGTAAACATTTACAAAGAATCAGTATAAAGATGTAAATATGTACACAGAATCTGTATGATCATGTAAAGATTTACACAGAATCTGTAAAAACCTGTAAATATTTACACAGAATCTGTATGAAAATGTGAATTTTTACACAGAATCTGTATGAACATGTAAATATTCACACAGAATCTGTATAAACATGGAAATATTTACACAGAATCTGTATAAACATGTAAATATTTTCACAGTATGTATGAACATGTAAATATTTACACAGAATGTGTATAAACATGTAAATATTTACACAGAATCTGTAAAAACCAGTAAATATTTACACAGAATCTTTAAATCCTGTAAATATTTACACAGAATCTGTATGAACATGTCAATATTTACACAGAATCTGTATAAACATGTAAATATTTACACAGAATCTGTAAAAACCAGTAAATATTTACACAGAAACTTTAAAAACCTATAAATATTTACACAGTATCTGTATAAGCATGTCAATAATTACACAGAATCTGTATAAACATGTCAATATTTACACAGAATCAGTATAAACATGAAAATATTTACACAGGATCTATATAAACGTGTTAATATTTACACAGAATTTTTATAAACATGTAAATATTTACACAGAATCTTTATAAACATGTAAATATTTACACAGAATCTGTATAAATATGTAAATATTTACAAAGAATCTGTATAAAAATGTAAATATTTACACAGAATATGTATAAACATGTAAATATTCACACAGAATCTGTATAAACATGTAAATATTTACACAGAATCTGTATAAACATGTAAATATTTACAGAGACTCTGTATTAACATGTCAATATTTACACAGAATCTGTATAAACATGTAAATATTTACACAGAATCTGTTCGAGCATGTAAATATTTACACTGAATGTGTATAAACATGTAAATATTTACACAGAATCTGTAAAAACCAGTAAATATTTACACAGAATCTTTAAAAACCTGTAAATATTTACACAGTATCTGTATAAACATGTCAATAATTACACAGAATCTGTATTAACATGTCAATATTTACACAGAATCTGTATAAACATGTAAATATTTACACAGAATCTGTATAAACATGTCAATATTTACAAAGCATCTGTATAAACATGTAAACATTTACACAGAATCTATATGAACATGTAAATATTTACACAGAATATGTATAAACATGTAAATGTTTACACAGAATCTGTATGAACATGTAAATATTTACACAGAATCTGTACAAACATGTAAATATTTACACAGAATCTCTATAAACATGTAAATATATCCACAGAATGTGTGAACATGTAAATATTTACACAGAATGTGTATAAACATGTAAATATTTACACAGAATCTGTGCAAACATGTAAATATTTACACAGAATCTGTATGAACATCTTAATTTTTACAAAGAATCTGTATGGAAATGTAAACATTTACAAAGAATCAGTATAAAGATGTAAATATGTACACAGAATCTGTATGATCATGTAAAGATTTACACAGAATCTGTAAAAACCTGTAAATATTTACACAGAATCTGTATGAAAATGTGAATTTTTACACAGAATCTGTATGAACATGTAAATATTCACACAGAATCTGTATAAACATGGAAATATTTACACAGAATCTGTATAAACATGTAAATATTTTCACAGTATGTATGAACATGTAAATATTTACACAGAATGTGTATAAACATGTAAATATTTACACAGAATCTGTAAAAACCAGTAAATATTTACACAGAATCTTTAAATCCTGTAAATATTTACACAGAATCTGTATGAACATGTCAATATTTACACAGAATCTGTATAAACATGTAAATGTTTACACAGAATCTGTTCGAGCATGTAAATATTTACACCGAATCTGTATAAACATGTAAATATTTAGACAGAATCAGTATAAACATGTAAATATTTACACACAATCTGTATAAACATGTAAATATTTCCACAGAATCTGTATAAACATGTAAATATTTACACAGAATCTGTACAAACATGTAAATATTTACACAGAATCTGTATGAACATCTTAATTTTTACAAAGAATCTGTATGGAAATGTAAATATTTACAAAGAATCAGTATAAAGATGTAAATATGTACACAGAATCTGTATGATCATGTAAAGATTTACACAGAATCTGTAAAAACCTGTAAATATTTACACAGAATCTGTATAGACATGTAAATATTTACACAGAATCTGTATAAACATGTAAATATTTACACAGAATCTGTGCAAACATGTAAATATTTACACAGAATCTATATGAACATGTAAATATTTACACAGAATGTGTATAAACATGTTAATGTTTACACAGAATCTGTATGAACATGTAAATATTTACACAGAATCTGTATAGCAATGTAAATATTTACACAGAATCTGTATGAACATGTTAATATTTACACAGAATGTGTATAAACATGAAAATATTTACACAGAATGTGTATAAACATGTAAATATTTACGCAGAATCTTTATAAACATGTAAATATTTACACAGAATCTGTAAAAACCAGTAAATATTTACACAGAATCTTTAAATCCTGTAAATATTTACACAGAATCTGTATAAACATGTCAATATTTACACAGAATCTGTATAAACATGTAAATGTTTACACAGAATCTGTTCGAGCATGTAAATATTTACACCGAATCTGTATAAACATGTAAATATTTAGACAGAATCAGTATAAACATGTAAATATTTACACACAATCTGTATAAACATGTAAATATTTACACAGAATCTGTATAAACATGTAAACATTTACACAGAATCTGTACAAACATGTAAATATTTACACAGAATCTGTATGAACATCTTAATTTTTACAAAGAATCTGTATGGAAATGTAAATATTTACAAAGAATCAGTATAAAGTTGTAAATATGTACACAGAATCTGTATGATCATGTAAAGATTTACACAGAATCTGTAAAAACCTGTAAATATTTACACAGAATCTGTATAAAAATGTAAATTTTTACACAGAATCTGTATAAACATGTAAATATTTACACAGAATCTGTATAAACTTGTAAATATTTACGTAGAATCTGTATAAACATGTAAATATTTTCACAGTATGTGTGAACATGTAAATATTTACACAGAATGTGTATAAACATGTAAATATTTGCACAGAATCTGTAAAAACCAGTAAATATTTACACAGAATCTTTAAATCGTGTAAATATTTACACAGAATCTGTATGAACATGTCAATATTTACACAGAATCTGTATAAACATGTAAATATTCACACAGCATCTCTATAAACATGTAAATATTTACACTGAATCTGTATTAACATGTCAATATTTACACAGAATCTGTATAAACATGTAAATATTTACACAGAATCTGTAAAACCCAGTAAATATTTACACAGAATCTTTAAAAACCTGTAAATATTTACACAGTATCTGTATAAACATGTCAATAATTACACAGAATCTGTATAAATATGTCAATATTTACACAGAATCAGTGTAAACATGAAAATATTTACACAGAATCTGTATAAACATGTTAATATTTACACAGAATTTTTATAAACATGTAAATATTTACACAGAATCTTTATAAACATGTAAATATTTACACAGAATCTCTATAAATATGTAAATATTTACAAAGAATCTGTATAAAAATGTAAATATTTACACAGAATATGTATAAACATGCAAATATTCACACAGAATCTGTATAAACATGTAAATATTTACACAGAATCTGTATAAACATGTAAATATTTACACAGAATCTGTATAAACATGTAAATATTTACACAGAATCTGTTCGAGCATGTAAATATTTACACCGAATCTTTATATACATGTAAATATTTAGACAGAATCAGTATAAACATGTAAATGTTTACACAGAATCAGTATAAACATGTAAATATTTACACAGAATCTGTATAAACATGTAAATATTTACACAGAATCTGTATAAACATGTAAATATTTACACATGATCCGTATAAACATGTAAATATTTACACAGAATCTGTATAAACATGTTAATATTTAGAAAGAATCTGTATAAACATGTCAATATTTACACAGTATCTGTATAAACATGTAAATATTTACACAGAATCTGTATGAACATGTAAATATTGACACAGAATCTGTATAAACATGTCAATATTTACACAGAATCTGCGTAAACATGTAAATATTTACACAGAAACGGTAAAAACCAGTAAATATTTACACAGAATCTGTATATACCTGTAAATATTTACACAGAATCTGTATGAACATGTAAATATTTACACAGAATCTGTATGAACATGTAAATATTTACAGAGAATCTGTATGAACGTGTAAATATTTACACAGAATCTGTATGAACATGTAAATGTTTACACAGACTCTGTATATACTTGTAAATATTTACACAGGATCAGTATGAACATGTAAATATTTACACTGAATCTGTATGAAATTGTAAATGTTTACACAGAATCAGAATAAACATGTAAATATTTACACAGAAACTCTATAAACATGTAAATATTTACCAGAATCTGTAAAAACATGTAAATATTTACACAGAATCTGTATAAACATGAAAATAATTACAAAGAATCTGTGTAAACATGTAAATATTAACACAGAATCAGTATAAACATGTAAATATTTACACACAATCTGTGTAAACATGTAAATATTTCTACAGAATGTGTATGAACATGTAAATATTTACACAGAATGTATATAAACATGTAAATATTTACACAGAATCTGTAAAAACCAGCAAATATTTACACAGAATCTTTAAATCCTGTAAATATTTACACAGAATCTGTATAAACATGTCAATATTTACAAAGGATCTGTATAAACATGTCAATATTTACACAGAATGTGTATGAACATGAAAATATTTACACAGAATCTGTATAAACATGTTAATATTTAAACAGAATCTTTATAAACATGTCAATATTTACACAGAATCTGTAAAAACATGTAAATATTTAAACAGTATCTGTTTATACCTGTAAATATTTATACAGGATCTGTATGAACATGTAAATATTTACACTGAATCTGTATAAAATTGTAAATGTTTACACACAGTCTGTATAAACATGTAAATATTTACACAGAAACTGTATAAACATGTTAATATTTACCAGAATCTGTATGAACATGTAAATATTTACACAGAATCTGAATAAACATGTAAATATTTACACAGAATCTGTATAAACATGTATATATTGACACATAATCTGTATAAACATGTAAATATTTACACAGAATCTGTATTAAAATGTAAATATTTACAAAGAATCTGTATAAACGTCAATATTTACACAGAATCTGTATAAACATGTAAATATTTACACAGAATCTGTATAAACATGTAAATCTTTACACAGAATCTGTATATACCTGTAAATATTTACACATTATCTGTATAAACATGTAAATATTTACACAGAATCTGTATAAACAGGTAAATATTTAAAAAGAATCTGTATAAACGTCAATATTTACACAGAATCTGTATAAACATGTAAATATTTACACAGAATCTGTATAAACATGTAAATATTTACTCAGAATCTGTAAAAACCAGTAAATATTTACACAGAATCTTTAAATCCTGTAAATATTTACACAGAATCTGTATAAACATGTCAATATTTTCACAGAACCTGTAAAAACATGTAAATATTTACACAGAATCTGTTCGAGCATGTAAATAATTACACCGAATCTGTATAAACATGTAAATATTTAGACAGAATCAGTATAAACATGTAAATATTTACACAGAATCTGTATAGTCATGTAAATATTTACACAGAATCTGTATAAACATGTAAATATTTACACAGAATCTGTATAAACATGTAAATATTCACACAGAATCTCTATAAACATGTAAATATTTACACAGAATCTGTATAAACATGTCAATATTTACACAGAATCTGTATAAACATGTAAATATTTACACAGAATCTGTAAAAACCAGTAAATATTTACACAGAAACTTTAAAAACCTATAAATATTTACACAGTATCTGTATAAGCATGTCAATAATTACACAGAATCTGTATAAACATGTCAATATTTACACAGAATCAGTATAAACATGAAAATATTGACACAGGATCTATATAAACGTGTTAATATTTACACAGAATTTTTATAAACATGTAAATATTTACACAGAATCTTTATAAACATGTAAATATTTACACAGAATCTGTATAAATATGTAAATATTTACAAAGAATCTGTATAAAAATGTAAATATTTACACAGAATATGTATAAACATGTAAATATTCACACAGAATCTGTATAAACATGTAAATATTTACACAGAATCTGTATAAACATGTAAATATTTACAGAGACTCTGTATTAACATGTCAATATTTACACAGAATCTGTATAAACATGTAAATATTTACACAGAATCTGTTCGAGCATGTAAATATTTACACTGAATGTGTATAAACATGTAAATATTTACACAGAATCTGTAAAAACCAGTAAATATTTACACAGAATCTTTAAAAACCTGTAAATATTTACACAGTATCTGTATAAACATGTCAATAATTACACAGAATCTGTATTAACATGTCAATATTTACACAGAATCTGTATAAACATGTAAATATTTACACAGAATCTGTATAAACATGTCAATATTTACAAAGCATCTGTATAAACATGTAAACATTTACACAGAATCTATATGAACATGTAAATATTTACACAGAATATGTATAAACATGTAAATGTTTACACAGAATCTGTATGAACATGTAAATATTTACACAGAATCTGTACAAACATGTAAATATTTACACAGAATCTGTATGAACATCTTAATTTTTACAAAGAATCTGTATGGAAATGTAAATATTTACAAAGAATCAGTATAAAGATGTAAATATGTACACAGAATCTGTATGATCATGTAAAGATTTACACAGAATCTGTAAAAACCTGTAAATATTTACACAGAATCTGTATAAAAATGTAAATATTTACACAGAATCTGTATAAACATGTAAATATTTACACAGAATCTGTATAAACATGTAAATATTTACACAGAATCTGTATAAACATGTAAATATTTACACAGTATGTGTGAACATGTAAATATTTACACAGAATGTGTATGAACATGTAAATATTTACACAGAATCTGTAAAAACCAGTAAATATTTACACAGAATCTTTAAATCCTGTAAATATTTACACAGAATCTGTATGAACATGTCAATATTTACACAGAATCTGTATAAACATGTAAATGTTTACACAGAATCTGTTCGAGCATGTAAATATTTACACCGAATCTGTATAAACATGTAAATATTTAGACAGAATCAGTATAAACATGTAAATATTTACACACAATCTGTATAAACATGTAAATATTTCCACAGAATCTGTATAAACATGTAAACATTTACACAGAATCTGTACAAACATGTAAATATTTACACAGAATCTGTATGAACATCTTAATTTTTACAAAGAATCTGTATGGAAATGTAAATATTTACAAAGAATCAGTATAAAGTTGTAAATATGTACACAGAATCTGTATGATCATGTAAAGATTTACACAGAATCTGTAAAAACCTGTAAATATTTACACAGAATCTGTATAAAAATGTAAATTTTTACACAGAATCTGTATAAACATGTAAATATTTACACAGAATCTGTATAAACTTGTAAATATTTACGTAGAATCTGTATAAACATGTAAATATTTTCACAGTATGTGTGAACATGTAAATATTTACACAGAATGTGTATAAACATGTAAATATTTGCACAGAATCTGTAAAAACCAGTAAATATTTACACAGAATCTTTAAATCGTGTAAATATTTACACAGAATCTGTATGAACATGTCAATATTTACACAGAATCTGTATAAACATGTAAATATTCACACAGCATCTCTATAAACATGTAAATATTTACACTGAATCTGTATTAACATGTCAATATTTACACAGAATCTGTATAAACATGTAAATATTTACACAGAATCTGTAAAACCCAGTAAATATTTACACAGAATCTTTAAAAACCTGTAAATATTTACACAGTATCTGTATAAACATGTCAATAATTACACAGAATCTGTATAAATATGTCAATATTTACACAGAATCAGTGTAAACATGAAAATATTTACACAGAATCTGTATAAACATGTTAATATTTACACAGAATTTTTATAAACATGTAAATATTTACACAGAATCTTTATAAACATGTAAATATTTACACAGAATCTCTATAAATATGTAAATATTTACAAAGAATCTGTATAAAAATGTAAATATTTACACAGAATATGTATAAACATGCAAATATTCACACAGAATCTGTATAAACATGTAAATATTTACACAGAATCTGTATAAACATGTAAATATTTACACAGAATCTGTATAAACATGTAAATATTTACACAGAATCTGTTCGAGCATGTAAATATTTACACCGAATCTTTATATACATGTAAATATTTAGACAGAATCAGTATAAACATGTAAATGTTTACACAGAATCAGTATAAACATGTAAATATTTACACAGAATCTGTATAAACATGTAAATATTTACACAGAATCTGTATAAACATGTAAATATTTACACATAATCCGTATAAACATGTAAATATTTACACAGAATCTGTATAAACATGTTAATATTTAGAAAGAATCTGTATAAACATGTCAATATTTACACAGTATCTGTATAAACATGTAAATATTTACACAGAATCTGTATGAACATGTAAATATTGACACAGAATCTGTATAAACATGTCAATATTTACACAGAATCTGCGTAAACATGTAAATATTTACACAGAAACGGTAAAAACCAGTAAATATTTACACAGAATCTGTATATACCTGTAAATATTTACACAGAATCTGTATGAACATGTAAATATTTACACAGAATCTGTATGAACATGTAAATATTTACAGAGAATCTGTATGAACGTGTAAATATTTACACAGAATCTGTATGAACATGTAAATGTTTACACAGACTCTGTATATACTTGTAAATATTTACACAGGATCAGTATGAACATGTAAATATTTACACTGAATCTGTATGAAATTGTAAATGTTTACACAGAATCAGAATAAACATGTAAATATTTACACAGAAACTCTATAAACATGTAAATATTTACCAGAATCTGTAAAAACATGTAAATATTTACACAGAATCTGTATAAACATGAAAATAATTACAAAGAATCTGTGTAAACATGTAAATATTAACACAGAATCAGTATAAACATGTAAATATTTACACACAATCTGTGTAAACATGTAAATATTTCTACAGAATGTGTATGAACATGTAAATATTCACACAGAATGTATATAAACATGTAAATATTTACACAGAATCTGTAAAAACCAGCAAATATTTACACAGAATCTTTAAATCCTGTAAATATTTACACAGAATCTGTATAAACATGTCAATATTTACAAAGGATCTGTATAAACATGTCAATATTTACACAGAATGTGTATGAACATGAAAATATTTACACAGAATCTGTATAAACATGTTAATATTTAAACAGAATCTTTATAAACATGTCAATATTTACACAGAATCTGTAAAAACATGTAAATATTTACACAGTATCTGTTTATACCTGTAAATATTTATACAGGATCTGTATGAACATGTAAATATTTACACTGAATCTGTATAAAATTGTAAATGTTTACACACAGTCTGTATAAACATGTAAATATTTACACAGAAACTGTATAAACATGTTAATATTTACCAGAATCTGTATGAACATGTAAATATTTACACAGAATCTGAATAAACATGTAAATATTTACACAGAATCTGTATAAACATGTATATATTGACACATAATCTGTATAAACATGTAAATATTTACACAGAATCTGTATTAAAATGTAAATATTTACAAAGAATCTGTATAAACGTCAATATTTACACAGAATCTGTATAAACATGTAAATATTTACACAGAATCTGTATAAACATGTAAATCTTTACACAGAATCTGTATATACCTGTAAATATTTACACATTATCTGTATAAACATGTAAATATTTACACAGAATCTGTATAAACAGGTAAATATTTAAAAAGAATCTGTATAAACGTCAATATTTACACAGAATCTGTATAAACATGTAAATATTTACACAGAATCTGTATAAACATGTAAATATTTACTCAGAATCTGTAAAAACCAGTAAATATTTACACAGAATCTTTAAATCCTGTAAATATTTACACAGAATCTGTATAAACATGTCAATATTTTCACAGAACCTGTATAAACATGTAAATATTTACACAGAATCTGTTCGAGCATGTAAATAATTACACCGAATCTGTATAAACATGTAAATATTTAGACAGAATCAGTATAAACATGTAAATATTTACACAGAATCTGTATAGTCATGTAAATATTTACACAGAATCTGTATAAACATGTAAATATTTACACAGAATCTGTATAAACATGTAAATATTCACACAGAATCTCTATAAACATGTAAATATTTACACAGAATCTGTATAAACATGTCAATATTTACACAGAATCTGTATAAACATGTAAATATTTACACAGAATCTGTAAAAACCAGTAAATATTTACACAGAAACTTTAAAAACCTATAAATATTTACACAGTATCTGTATAAGCATGTCAATAATTACACAGAATCTGTATAAACATGTCAATATTTACACAGAATCAGTATAAACATGAAAATATTTACACAGGATCTATATAAACGTGTTAATATTTACACAGAATTTTTATAAACATGTAAATATTTACACAGAATCTTTATAAACATGTAAATATTTACACAGAATCTGTATAAATATGTAAATATTTACAAAGAATCTGTATAAAAATGTAAATCTTTACACAGAATATGTATAAACATGTAAATATTCACACAGAATCTGTATAAACATGTAAATATTTACACAGAATCTGTATAAACATGTAAATATTTACAGAGACTCTGTATTAACATGTCAATATTTACACAGAATCTGTATAAACATGTAAATATTTACACAGAATCTGTTCGAGCATGTAAATATTTACACTGAATGTGTATAAACATGTAAATATTTACACAGAATCTGTAAAAACCAGTAAATATTTACACAGAATCTTTAAAAACCTGTAAATATTTACACAGTATCTGTATAAACATGTCAATAATTACACAGAATCTGTATTAACATGTCAATATTTACACAGAATCTGTATAAACATGTAAATATTTACACAGAATCTGTATAAACATGTCAATATTTACAAAGCATCTGTATAAACATGTAAACATTTACACAGAATCTATATGAACATGTAAATATTTACACAGAATATGTATAAACATGTAAATGTTTACACAGAATCTGTATGAACATGTAAATATTTACACAGAATCTGTACAAACATGTAAATATTTACACAGAATCTCTATAAACATGTAAATATATCCACAGAATGTGTGAACATGTAAATATTTACACAGAATGTGTATAAACATGTAAATATTTACACAGAATCTGTGCAAACATGTAAATATTTACACAGAATCTGTATGAACATCTTAATTTTTACAAAGAATCTGTATGGAAATGTAAACATTTACAAAGAATCAGTATAAAGATGTAAATATGTACACAGAATCTGTATGATCATGTAAAGATTTACACAGAATCTGTAAAAACCTGTAAATATTTACACAGAATCTGTATGAAAATGTGAATTTTTACACAGAATCTGTATGAACATGTAAATATTCACACAGAATCTGTATAAACATGGAAATATTTACACAGAATCTGTATAAACATGTAAATATTTTCACAGTATGTATGAACATGTAAATATTTACACAGAATGTGTATAAACATGTAAATATTTACACAGAATCTGAAAAAACCAGTAAATATTTACACAGAATCTTTAAATCCTGTAAATATTTACACAGAATCTGTATGAACATGTCAATATTTACACAGAATCTGTATAAACATGTAAATGTTTACACAGAATCTGTTCGAGCATGTAAATATTTACACCGAATCTGTATAAACATGTAAATATTTAGACAGAATCAGTATAAACATGTAAATATTTACACACAATCTGTATAAACATGTAAATATTTCCACAGAATCTGTATAAACATGTAAATATTTACACAGAATCTGTACAAACATGTAAATATTTACACAGAATCTGTATGAACATCTTAATTTTTACAAAGAATCTGTATGGAAATGTAAATATTTACAAAGAATCAGTATAAAGATGTAAATA
Source organism: Pan troglodytes (assembly GCF_028858775.2). Taxonomy (NCBI): domain Eukaryota; kingdom Metazoa; phylum Chordata; class Mammalia; order Primates; family Hominidae; genus Pan; species Pan troglodytes. The sequence goes on along the minus strand of NC_072420.2, from coordinate 9,632,973 downwards.
TGTACACAGAATCTGTATGATCATGTAAAGATTTACACAGAATCTGTAAAAACCTGTAAATATTTACACAGAATCTGTATAAAAATGTAAATTTTTACACAGAATCTGTATAAACATGTAAATATTTACACAGAATCTGTATAAACATGTAAATATTTACATAGAATCTGTATAAACATGTAAATATTTTCACAGTATGTGTGAACATGTAAATATTTACACAGAATGTGTATAAACATGTAAATATTTACACAGAATCTGTATAGACATGTAAATATTTACACAGAATCTGTATAAACATGTAAATATTTACACAGAATCTGTGCAAACATGTAAATATTTACACAGAATCTATATGAACATGTAAATATTTACACAGAATGTGTATAAACATGTTAATGTTTACACAGAATCTGTATGAACATGTAAATATTTACACAGAATCTGTATAGCAATGTAAATATTTACACAGAATCTGTATGAACATGTTAATATTTACACAGAATGTGTATAAACATGAAAATATTTACACAGAATGTGTATAAACATGTAAATATTTAGGCAGAATCTTTATAAACATGTAAATATTTACACAGAATCTGTAAAAACCAGTAAATATTTACACAGAATCTTTAAATCCTGTAAATATTTACACAGAATCTGTATAAACATGTCAATATTTACACAGAATCTGTATAAACATGTAAATGTTTACACAGAATCTGTTCGAGCATGTAAATATTTACACCGAATCTGTATAAACATGTAAATATTTAGACAGAATCAGTATAAACATGTAAATATTTACACACAATCTGTATAAACATGTAAATATTTACACAGAATCTGTATAAACATGTAAACATTTACACAGAATCTGTACAAACATGTAAATATTTACACAGAATCTGTATGAACATCTTAATTTTTACAAAGAATCTGTATGGAAATGTAAATATTTACAAAGAATCAGTATAAAGTTGTAAATATGTACACAGAATCTGTATGATCATGTAAAGATTTACACAGAATCTGTAAAAACCTGTAAATATTTACACAGAATCTGTATAAAAATGTAAATTTTTACACAGAATCTGTATAAACATGTAAATATTTACACAGAATCTGTATAAACTTGTAAATATTTACGTAGAATCTGTATAAACATGTAAATATTTTCACAGTATGTGTGAACATGTAAATATTTACACAGAATGTGTATAAACATGTAAATATTTGCACAGAATCTGTAAAAACCAGTAAATATTTACACAGAATCTTTAAATCGTGTAAATATTTACACAGAATCTGTATGAACATGTCAATATTTACACAGAATCTGTATAAACATGTAAATATTCACACAGCATCTCTATAAACATGTAAATATTTACACTGAATCTGTATTAACATGTCAATATTTACACAGAATCTGTATAAACATGTAAATATTTACACAGAATCTGTAAAACCCAGTAAATATTTACACAGAATCTTTAAAAACCTGTAAATATTTACACAGTATCTGTATAAACATGTCAATAATTACACAGAATCTGTATAAATATGTCAATATTTACACAGAATCAGTGTAAACATGAAAATATTTACACAGAATCTGTATAAACATGTTAATATTTACACAGAATTTTTATAAACATGTAAATATTTACACAGAATCTTTATAAACATGTAAATATTTACACAGAATCTCTATAAATATGTAAATATTTACAAAGAATCTGTATAAAAATGTAAATATTTACACAGAATATGTATAAACATGCAAATATTCACACAGAATCTGTATAAACATGTAAATATTTACACAGAATCTGTATAAACATGTAAATATTTACACAGAATCTGTATAAACATGTAAATATTTACACAGAATCTGTTCGAGCATGTAAATATTTACACCGAATCTTTATATACATGTAAATATTTAGACAGAATCAGTATAAACATGTAAATGTTTACACAGAATCAGTATAAACATGTAAATATTTACACAGAATCTGTATAAACATGTAAATATTTACACAGAATCTGTATAAACATGTAAATATTTACACATAATCCGTATAAACATGTAAATATTTACACAGAATCTGTATAAACATGTTAATATTTAGAAAGAATCTGTATAAACATGTCAATATTTACACAGTATCTGTATAAACATGTAAATATTTACACAGAATCTGTATGAACATGTAAATATTGACACAGAATCTGTATAAACATGTCAATATTTACACAGAATCTGCGTAAACATGTAAATATTTACACAGAAACGGTAAAAACCAGTAAATATTTACACAGAATCTGTATATACCTGTAAATATTTACACAGAATCTGTATGAACATGTAAATATTTACACAGAATCTGTATGAACATGTAAATATTTACAGAGAATCTGTATGAACGTGTAAATATTTACACAGAATCTGTATGAACATGTAAATGTTTACACAGACTCTGTATATACTTGTAAATATTTACACAGGATCAGTATGAACATGTAAATATTTACACTGAATCTGTATGAAATTGTAAATGTTTACACAGAATCAGAATAAACATGTAAATATTTACACAGAAACTCTATAAACATGTAAATATTTACCAGAATCTGTAAAAACATGTAAATATTTACACAGAATCTGTATAAACATGAAAATAATTACAAAGAATCTGTGTAAACATGTAAATATTAACACAGAATCAGTATAAACATGTAAATATTTACACACAATCTGTGTAAACAAGTAAATATTTCTACAGAATGTGTATGAACATGTAAATATTCACACAGAATGTATATAAACATGTAAATATTTACACAGAATCTGTAAAAACCAGCAAATATTTACACAGAATCTTTAAATCCTGTAAATATTTACACAGAATCTGTATAAACATGTCAATATTTACAAAGGATCTGTATAAACATGTCAATATTTACACAGAATGTGTATGAACATGAAAATATTTACACAGAATCTGTATAAACATGTTAATATTTAAACAGAATCTTTATAAACATGTCAATATTTACACAGAATCTGTAAAAACATGTAAATATTTACACAGTATCTGTTTATACCTGTAAATATTTATACAGGATCTGTATGAACATGTAAATATTTACACTGAATCTGTATAAAATTGTAAATGTTTACACACAGTCTGTATAAACATGTAAATATTTACACAGAAACTGTATAAACATGTTAATATTTACCAGAATCTGTATGAACATGTAAATATTTACACAGAATCTGAATAAACATGTAAATATTTACACAGAATCTGTATAAACATGTATATATTGACACATAATCTGTATAAACATGTAAATATTTACACAGAATCTGTATTAAAATGTAAATATTTACAAAGAATCTGTATAAACGTCAATATTTACACAGAATCTGTATAAACATGTAAATATTTACACAGAATCTGTATAAACATGTAAATCTTTACACAGAATCTGTATATACCTGTAAATATTTACACATTATCTGTATAAACATGTAAATATTTACACAGAATCTGTATAAACAGGTAAATATTTAAAAAGAATCTGTATAAACGTCAATATTTACACAGAATCTGTATAAACATGTAAATATTTACACAGAATCTGTATAAACATGTAAATATTTACTCAGAATCTGTAAAAACCAGTAAATATTTACACAGAATCTTTAAATCCTGTAAATATTTACACAGAATCTGCATAAACATGTCAATATTTTCACAGAACCTGTATAAACATGTAAATATTTACACAGAATCTGTTCGAGCATGTAAATAATTACACCGAATCTGTATAAACATGTAAATATTTAGACAGAATCAGTATAAACATGTAAATATTTACACAGAATCTGTATAGTCATGTAAATATTTACACAGAATCTGTATAAACATGTAAATATTTACACAGAATCTGTATAAACATGTAAATATTCACACAGAATCTCTATAAACATGTAAATATTTACACAGAATCTGTATAAACATGTCAATATTTACACAGAATCTGTATAAACATGTAAATATTTACACAGAATCTGTAAAAACCAGTAAATATTTACACAGAAACTTTAAAAACCTATAAATATTTACACAGTATCTGTATAAGCATGTCAATAATTACACAGAATCTGTATAAACATGTCAATATTTACACAGAATCAGTATAAACATGAAAATATTGACACAGGATCTATATAAACGTGTTAATATTTACACAGAATTTTTATAAACATGTAAATATTTACACAGAATCTTTATAAACATGTAAATATTTACACAGAATCTGTATAAATATGTAAATATTTACAAAGAATCTGTATAAAAATGTAAATATTTACACAGAATATGTATAAACATGTAAATATTCACACAGAATCTGTATAAACATGTAAATATTTACACAGAATCTGTATAAACATGTAAATATTTACAGAGACTCTGTATTAACATGTCAATATTTACACAGAATCTGTATAAACATGTAAATATTTACACAGAATCTGTTCGAGCATGTAAATATTTACACTGAATGTGTATAAACATGTAAATATTTACACAGAATCTGTAAAAACCAGTAAATATTTACACAGAATCTTTAAAAACCTGTAAATATTTACACAGTATCTGTATAAACATGTCAATAATTACACAGAATCTGTATTAACATGTCAATATTTACACAGAATCTGTATAAACATGTAAATATTTACACAGAATCTGTATAAACATGTCAATATTTACAAAGCATCTGTATAAACATGTAAACATTTACACAGAATCTATATGAACATGTAAATATTTACACAGAATATGTATAAACATGTAAATGTTTACACAGAATCTGTATGAACATGTAAATATTTACACAGAATCTGTACAAACATGTAAATATTTACACAGAATCTCTATAAACATGTAAATATATCCACAGAATGTGTGAACATGTAAATATTTACACAGAATGTGTATAAACATGTAAATATTTACACAGAATCTGTGCAAACATGTAAATATTTACACAGAATCTGTATGAACATCTTAATTTTTACAAAGAATCTGTATGGAAATGTAAACATTTACAAAGAATCAGTATAAAGATGTAAATATGTACACAGAATCTGTATGATCATGTAAAGATTTACACAGAATCTGTAAAAACCTGTAAATATTTACACAGAATCTGTATGAAAATGTGAATTTTTACACAGAATCTGTATGAACATGTAAATATTCACACAGAATCTGTATAAACATGGAAATATTTACACAGAATCTGTATAAACATGTAAATATTTTCACAGTATGTATGAACATGTAAATATTTACACAGAATGTGTATAAACATGTAAATATTTACACAGAATCTGTAAAAACCAGTAAATATTTACACAGAATCTTTAAATCCTGTAAATATTTACACAGAATCTGTATGAACATGTCAATATTTACACAGAATCTGTATAAACATGTAAATGTTTACACAGAATCTGTTCGAGCATGTAAATATTTACACCGAATCTGTATAAACATGTAAATATTTAGACAGAATCAGTATAAACATGTAAATATTTACACACAATCTGTATAAACATGTAAATATTTCCACAGAATCTGTATAAACATGTAAATATTTACACAGAATCTGTACAAACATGTAAATATTTACACAGAATCTGTATGAACATCTTAATTTTTACAAAGAATCTGTATGGAAATGTAAATATTTACAAAGAATCAGTATAAAGATGTAAATATGTACACAGAATCTGTATGATCATGTAAAGATTTACACAGAATCTGTAAAAACCTGTAAATATTTACACAGAATCTGTATAAAAATGTAAATTTTTACACAGAATCTGTATAAACATGTAAATATTTACACAGAATCTGTATAAACATGTAAATATTTACATAGAATCTGTATAAACATGTAAATATTTTCACAGTATGTGTGAACATGTAAATATTTACACAGAATGTGTATAAACATGTAAATATTTACACAGAATCTGTATAGACATGTAAATATTTACACAGAATCTGTATAAACATGTAAATATTTACACAGAATCTGTGCAAACATGTAAATATTTACACAGAATCTATATGAACATGTAAATATTTACACAGAATGTGTATAAACATGTTAATGTTTACACAGAATCTGTATGAACATGTAAATATTTACACAGAATCTGTATAGCAATGTAAATATTTACACAGAATCTGTATGAACATGTTAATATTTACACAGAATGTGTATAAACATGAAAATATTTACACAGAATGTGTATAAACATGTAAATATTTACGCAGAATCTTTATAAACATGTAAATATTTACACAGAATCTGTAAAAACCAGTAAATATTTACACAGAATCTTTAAATCCTGTAAATATTTACACAGAATCTGTATAAACATGTCAATATTTACACAGAATCTGTATAAACATGTAAATGTTTACACAGAATCTGTTCGAGCATGTAAATATTTACACCGAATCTGTATAAACATGTAAATATTTAGACAGAATCAGTATAAACATGTAAATATTTACACACAATCTGTATAAACATGTAAATATTTACACAGAATCTGTATAAACATGTAAACATTTACACAGAATCTGTACAAACATGTAAATATTTACACAGAATCTGTATGAACATCTTAATTTTTACAAAGAATCTGTATGGAAATGTAAATATTTACAAAGAATCAGTATAAAGTTGTAAATATGTACACAGAATCTGTATGATCATGTAAAGATTTACACAGAATCTGTAAAAACCTGTAAATATTTACACAGAATCTGTATAAAAATGTAAATTTTTACACAGAATCTGTATAAACATGTAAATATTTACACAGAATCTGTATAAACTTGTAAATATTTACGTAGAATCTGTATAAACATGTAAATATTTTCACAGTATGTGTGAACATGTAAATATTTACACAGAATGTGTATAAACATGTAAATATTTGCACAGAATCTGTAAAAACCAGTAAATATTTACACAGAATCTTTAAATCGTGTAAATATTTACACAGAATCTGTATGAACATGTCAATATTTACACAGAATCTGTATAAACATGTAAATATTCACACAGCATCTCTATAAACATGTAAATATTTACACTGAATCTGTATTAACATGTCAATATTTACACAGAATCTGTATAAACATGTAAATATTTACACAGAATCTGTAAAACCCAGTAAATATTTACACAGAATCTTTAAAAACCTGTAAATATTTACACAGTATCTGTATAAACATGTCAATAATTACACAGAATCTGTATAAATATGTCAATATTTACACAGAATCAGTGTAAACATGAAAATATTTACACAGAATCTGTATAAACATGTTAATATTTACACAGAATTTTTATAAACATGTAAATATTTACACAGAATCTTTATAAACATGTAAATATTTACACAGAATCTCTATAAATATGTAAATATTTACAAAGAATCTGTATAAAAATGTAAATATTTACACAGAATATGTATAAACATGCAAATATTCACACAGAATCTGTATAAACATGTAAATATTTACACAGAATCTGTATAAACATGTAAATATTTACACAGAATCTGTATAAACATGTAAATATTTACACAGAATCTGTTCGAGCATGTAAATATTTACACCGAATCTTTATATACATGTAAATATTTAGACAGAATCAGTATAAACATGTAAATGTTTACACAGAATCAGTATAAACATGTAAATATTTACACAGAATCTGTATAAACATGTAAATATTTACACAGAATCTGTATAAACATGTAAATATTTACACATGATCCGTATAAACATGTAAATATTTACACAGAATCTGTATAAACATGTTAATATTTAGAAAGAATCTGTATAAACATGTCAATATTTACACAGTATCTGTATAAACATGTAAATATTTACACAGAATCTGTATGAACATGTAAATATTGACACAGAATCTGTATAAACATGTCAATATTTACACAGAATCTGCGTAAACATGTAAATATTTACACAGAAACGGTAAAAACCAGTAAATATTTACACAGAATCTGTATATACCTGTAAATATTTACACAGAATCTGTATGAACATGTAAATATTTACACAGAATCTGTATGAACATGTAAATATTTACAGAGAATCTGTATGAACGTGTAAATATTTACACAGAATCTGTATGAACATGTAAATGTTTACACAGACTCTGTATATACTTGTAAATATTTACACAGGATCAGTATGAACATGTAAATATTTACACTGAATCTGTATGAAATTGTAAATGTTTACACAGAATCAGAATAAACATGTAAATATTTACACAGAAACTCTATAAACATGTAAATATTTACCAGAATCTGTAAAAACATGTAAATATTTACACAGAATCTGTATAAACATGAAAATAATTACAAAGAATCTGTGTAAACATGTAAATATTAACACAGAATCAGTATAAACATGTAAATATTTACACACAATCTGTGTAAACATGTAAATATTTCTACAGAATGTGTATGAACATGTAAATATTTACACAGAATGTATATAAACATGTAAATATTTACACAGAATCTGTAAAAACCAGCAAATATTTACACAGAATCTTTAAATCCTGTAAATATTTACACAGAATCTGTATAAACATGTCAATATTTACAAAGGATCTGTATAAACATGTCAATATTTACACAGAATGTGTATGAACATGAAAATATTTACACAGAATCTGTATAAACATGTTAATATTTAAACAGAATCTTTATAAACATGTCAATATTTACACAGAATCTGTAAAAACATGTAAATATTTAAACAGTATCTGTTTATACCTGTAAATATTTATACAGGATCTGTATGAACATGTAAATATTTACACTGAATCTGTATAAAATTGTAAATGTTTACACACAGTCTGTATAAACATGTAAATATTTACACAGAAACTGTATAAACATGTTAATATTTACCAGAATCTGTATGAACATGTAAATATTTACACAGAATCTGAATAAACATGTAAATATTTACACAGAATCTGTATAAACATGTATATATTGACACATAATCTGTATAAACATGTAAATATTTACACAGAATCTGTATTAAAATGTAAATATTTACAAAGAATCTGTATAAACGTCAATATTTACACAGAATCTGTATAAACATGTAAATATTTACACAGAATCTGTATAAACATGTAAATCTTTACACAGAATCTGTATATACCTGTAAATATTTACACATTATCTGTATAAACATGTAAATATTTACACAGAATCTGTATAAACAGGTAAATATTTAAAAAGAATCTGTATAAACGTCAATATTTACACAGAATCTGTATAAACATGTAAATATTTACACAGAATCTGTATAAACATGTAAATATTTACTCAGAATCTGTAAAAACCAGTAAATATTTACACAGAATCTTTAAATCCTGTAAATATTTACACAGAATCTGTATAAACATGTCAATATTTTCACAGAACCTGTATAAACATGTAAATATTTACACAGAATCTGTTCGAGCATGTAAATAATTACACCGAATCTGTATAAACATGTAAATATTTAGACAGAATCAGTATAAACATGTAAATATTTACACAGAATCTGTATAGTCATGTAAATATTTACACAGAATCTGTATAAACATGTAAATATTTACACAGAATCTGTATAAACATGTAAATATTCACACAGAATCTCTATAAACATGTAAATATTTACACAGAATCTGTATAAACATGTCAATATTTACACAGAATCTGTATAAACATGTAAATATTTACACAGAATCTGTAAAAACCAGTAAATATTTACACAGAAACTTTAAAAACCTATAAATATTTACACAGTATCTGTATAAGCATGTCAATAATTACACAGAATCTGTATAAACATGTCAATATTTACACAGAATCAGTATAAACATGAAAATATTGACACAGGATCTATATAAACGTGTTAATATTTACACAGAATTTTTATAAACATGTAAATATTTACACAGAATCTTTATAAACATGTAAATATTTACACAGAATCTGTATAAATATGTAAATATTTACAAAGAATCTGTATAAAAATGTAAATATTTACACAGAATATGTATAAACATGTAAATATTCACACAGAATCTGTATAAACATGTAAATATTTACACAGAATCTGTATAAACATGTAAATATTTACAGAGACTCTGTATTAACATGTCAATATTTACACAGAATCTGTATAAACATGTAAATATTTACACAGAATCTGTTCGAGCATGTAAATATTTACACTGAATGTGTATAAACATGTAAATATTTACACAGAATCTGTAAAAACCAGTAAATATTTACACAGAATCTTTAAAAACCTGTAAATATTTACACAGTATCTGTATAAACATGTCAATAATTACACAGAATCTGTATTAACATGTCAATATTTACACAGAATCTGTATAAACATGTAAATATTTACACAGAATCTGTATAAACATGTCAATATTTACAAAGCATCTGTATAAACATGTAAACATTTACACAGAATCTATATGAACATGTAAATATTTACACAGAATATGTATAAACATGTAAATGTTTACACAGAATCTGTATGAACATGTAAATATTTACACAGAATCTGTACAAACATGTAAATATTTACACAGAATCTGTATGAACATCTTAATTTTTACAAAGAATCTGTATGGAAATGTAAATATTTACAAAGAATCAGTATAAAGATGTAAATATGTACACAGAATCTGTATGATCATGTAAAGATTTACACAGAATCTGTAAAAACCTGTAAATATTTACACAGAATCTGTATAAAAATGTAAATATTTACACAGAATCTGTATAAACATGTAAATATTTACACAGAATCTGTATAAACATGTAAATATTTACACAGAATCTGTATAAACATGTAAATATTTACACAGTATGTGTGAACATGTAAATATTTACACAGAATGTGTATGAACATGTAAATATTTACACAGAATCTGTAAAAACCAGTAAATATTTACACAGAATCTTTAAATCCTGTAAATATTTACACAGAATCTGTATAAACATTTCAATATTTACACAGAATCTGTATAAACATGTAAATGTTTACACAGAATCTGTTCGAGCATGTAAATATTTACACCGAATCTGTATAAACATGTAAATATTTAGACAGAATCAGTATAAACATGTAAATATTTACACACAATCTGTATAAACATGTAAATATTTACACAGAATCTGTATAAACATGTAAATATTTACACAGAATCTGTACAAACATGTAAATATTTACACAGAATCTGTATGAACATCTTAATTTTTACAAAGAATCTGTATGGAAATGTAAATATTTACAAAGAATCAGTATAAAGTTGTAAATATGTACACAGAATCTGTATGATCATGTAAAGATTTACACAGAATCTGTAAAAACCTGTAAATATTTACACAGAATCTGTATAAAAATGTAAATTTTTACACAGAATCTGTATAAACATGTAAATATTTACATAGAATCTGTATAAACATGTAAATATTTTCACAGTATGTGTGAACATGTAAATATTTACACAGAATGTGTATAAACATGTAAATATTTACACAGAATCTGTAAAAACCAGTAAATATTTACACAGAATCTTTAAATCGTGTAAATATTTACACAGAATCTTTAAATCGTGTAAATATTTACACAGAATCTGTATGAACATGTCAATATTTACACAGAATCTGTATAAACATGTAAATATTCACACAGAATCTCTATAAACATGTAAATATTTACACTGAATCTGTATTAACATGTCAATATTTACACAGAATCTGTATAAACATGTAAATATTTACACAGAATCTGTAAAAACCAGTAAATATTTACACAGAATCTTTAAAAACCTGTAAATATTTACACAGTATCTGTATAAACATGTCAATAATTACACAGAATCTGTATAAATATGTCAATATTTACACAGAATCAGTGTAAACATGAAAATATTTACACAGAATCTGTATAAACATGTTAATATTTACACAGAATTTTTATAAACATGTAAATATTTACACAGAATCTTTATAAACATGTAAATATTTACACAGAATCTCTATAAATATGTAAATATTTACAAAGAATCTGTATAAAAATGTAAATATTTACACAGAATATGTATAAACATGTAAATATTCACACTGAATCTGTATAAACATGTAAATATTTACACAGAATCTGTATAAACATGTAAATATTTACACAGAATCTGTATAAACATGTAAATATTTACACAGAATCTGTTCGAGCATGTAAATATTTACACCGAATCTTTATATACATGTAAATATTTAGACAGAATCAGTATAAACATCTAAATGTTTACACAGAATCAGTATAAACATGTAAATATTTACACAGAATCTGTATAAACATGTAAATATTTACACAGAATCTGTATAAACATGTAAATATTTACACATAATCCGTATAAACATGTAAATATTTACACAGAATCTGTATAAACATGTTAATATTTAGAAAGAATCTGTATAAACATGTCAATATTTACACAGTATCTGTATAAACATGTAAATATTTACACAGAATCTGTATGAACATGTAAATATTGACACAGAATCTGTATAAACATGTCAATATTTACACAGAATCTGCGTAAACATGTAAATATTTACACAGAAACTGTAAAAACCAGTAAATATTTACACAGAATCTGTATATACCTGTAAATATTTACACAGAATCTGTATGAACATGTAAATATTTACACAGAATCTGTATGAACATGTAAATATTTACAGAGAATCTGTATGAACGTGTAAATATTTACACAGAATCTGTATGAACATGTAAATGTTTACACAGACTCTGTATATACTTGTAAATATTTACACAGGATCTGTATGAACATTTAATATTTACACTGAATCTGTATGAAATTGTACATGTTTACACAGAATCTGAATAAATATGTAAATATTTACACAGAAACTCTATAAACATGTAAATATTTACCAGAATCTGTAAAAACATGTAAATATTTACACAGAATCTGTATAAACATGAAAATAATTACAAAGAATCTGTGTGAACATGTAAATATTAACACAGAATCAGTATAAACATGTAAATATTTACACACAATCTGTGTAAACATGTAAATATTTCTACAGAATGTGTATGAACATGTAAATATTTACAAAGAATCAGTATAAAGTTGTAAATATGTACACAGAATCTGTATGATCATGTAAAGATTTACACAGAATCTGTAAAAACCTGTAAATATTTACACAGAATCTGTATAAAAATGTAAATTTTTACACAGAATCTGTATCAACATGTAAATATTTACACAGAATCTGTATAAACATGTAAATATTTACATAGAATCTGTATAAACATGTAAATATTTTCACAGTTTGTGTGAACATGTAAATATTTACACAGAATGTGTATAAACATGTAAATATTTACACAGAATCTGTAAAAACCAGTAAATATTTACACAGAATCTTTAAATCGTGTAAATATTTACACAGAATCTGTATGAACATGTCAATATTTACACAGAATCTGTATAAACATGTAAATATTCACACAGAATCTCTATAAACATGTAAATATTTACACTGAATCTGTATTAACATGTCAATATTTACACATAATCTGTATAAACATGTAAATATTTACACAGAATCTGTAAAAACCAGTAAATATTTACACAGAATCTTTAAAAACCTGTAAATATTTACACAGTATCTGTATAAACATGTCAATAATTACACAGAATCTGTATAAATATGTCAATATTTACACAGAATCAGTGTAAACATGAAAATATTTACACAGAATCTGTATAAACATGTTAATATTTACACAGAATTTTTATAAACATGTAAATATTTACACAGAATCTTTATAAACATGTAAATATTTACACAGAATCTCTATAAATATGTAAATATTTACAAAGAATCTGTATAAAAATGTAAATATTTACACAGAATATGTATAAACATGTAAATATTCACACAGAATCTGTATAAACATGTAAATATTTACACAGAATCTGTATAAACATGTAAATATTTACACAGAATCTGTATAAACATGTAAATATTTACACAGAATCTGTTCGAGCATGTAAATATTTACACCGAATCTTTATATACATGTAAATATTTAGACAGAATCAGTATAAACATCTAAATGTTTACACAGAATCAGTATAAACATGTAAATATTTACACAGAATCTGTATAAACATGTAAATATTTACACAGAATCTGTATAAACATGTAAATATTTACACATAATCCGTATAAACATGTAAATATTTACACAGAATCTGTATAAACATGTTAATATTTAGAAAGAATCTGTATAAACATGTCAATATTTACACAGTATCTGTATAAACATGTAAATATTTACACAGAATCTGTATGAACATGTAAATATTGACACAGAATCTGTATAAACATGTCAATATTTACACAGAATCTGCGTAAACATGTAAATATTTACACAGAAACTGTAAAAACCAGTAAATATTTACACAGAATCTGTATATACCTGTAAATATTTACACAGAATCTGTATGAACATGTAAATATTTACACAGAATCTGTATGAACATGTAAATATTTACAGAGAATCTGTATGAACGTGTAAATATTTACACAGAATCTGTATGAACATGTAAATGTTTACACAGACTCTGTATATACTTGTAAATATTTACACAGGATCTGTATGAACATTTAATATTTACACTGAATCTGTATGAAATTGTAAATGTTTACACAGAATCTGAATAAATATGTAAATATTTACACAGAAACTCTATAAACATGTAAATATTTACCAGAATCTGTAAAAACATGTAAATATTTACACAGAATCTGTATAAACATGAAAATAATTACAAAGAATCTGTGTAAACATGTAAATATTAACACAGAATCAGTATAAACATGTAAATATTTACACACAATCTGTGTAAACATGTAAATATTTCTACAGAATGTGTATGAACATGTAAATATTTACACAGAATGTATATAAACATGTAAATATTTACACAGAATCTGTAAAAACCAGCAAATATTTACACAGAATCTTTAAATCCTGTAAATATTTACACAGAATTTGTATAAACATATCAATATTTACAAAGAATCTGTATAAACATGTCAATATTTACACAGAATATGTATGAACATGAAAATATTTACACAGAATCTGTATAAACATGTTAATATTTACACAGAAT
The DNA here is from genome assembly GCF_028858775.2 of Pan troglodytes. Classification (NCBI taxonomy): domain Eukaryota; kingdom Metazoa; phylum Chordata; class Mammalia; order Primates; family Hominidae; genus Pan; species Pan troglodytes. Next base: position 9,617,571 of record NC_072420.2, on the reverse strand, counting down.
CTTTATAAACTTGTAAATATTTACACAGAATCTGTATAAATATGTAAATATTTACACAGAATCTGTATAAACATGTAAATATTTACACAGAATCTGTATAAAAATGTAAATATTCACACAGAATCTCTATAAACATGTAAATATTTACACATAATCTGTATAAACATGTCAATATTTACACAGAATCTGTATAAACATGTAAATATTTACACAGAATCTGTATAAACATGTAAATATTTACACAGAATCTGTATAAACATGTAAATATTTACACAGAATCTGTATGAACATGTCAATATTTACACAGAATCTGTATGAACATGTAAATATTTACACAGAATCTGTATAAACATGTCAATATTTACACCGAATCTGCATAAACATGAAAATATTTACACAGAATCTGTATAAACATGCAAATATTTACACAGAATCTGTATAAACATGTAAATATTTACACAGAATCTGTATAAACCTGTAAATATTTACACAGAATCTGTATGAACATGTAAATATTTACACAGAATCTGTATAAACATGTAAATATTTACACAGAATCTGTATAAACATGTAAATTTTTACACAGAATCTGTATAAACATGTAAATATTTACACAGAATCTCTATAAACATGTAAATATATCCACAGAATGTGTGAACATGTAAATATTTACACAGAATGTGTATAAACATGTAAATATTTACACAGAATCTGTACAAACATGTAAATATTTACACAGAATCTGTATGAACATCTTAATTTTTACAAAGAATCTGTATGGAAATGTAAACATTTACAAAGAATCAGTATAAAGATGTAAATATGTACACAGAATCTGTATGATCATGTAAAGATTTACACAGAATCTGTAAAAACCTGTAAATATTTACACAGAATCTGTATAAAAATGTGAATTTTTACAGAGAATCTGTATGAACACGTAAATATTCACACAGAATCTGTATAAACATGTAAATATTTACATAGAATCTGTATAAACATGTAAATATTTACATAGAATCTGTATAAACATGTAAATATTTTCACAGTATGTGTGAACATGTAAATATTTACACAGAATGTGTATAAACATGTAAATATTTACACAGAATCTGTATAGACATGTAAATATTTACACAGAATCTGTATAAACATGTAAATATTTACACAGAATCTGTGCAAACATGTAAATATTTACACAGAATCTATACGAACATGTAAATATTTACACAGAATGTGTATAAACATGTTAATGTTTACACAGAATCTGTATGAACATGTAAATATTTACACAGAATCTGTATAGCAATGTAAATATTTACACAGAATCTGTATGAACATGTTAATATTTACACAGAATGTGTATAAACATGAAAATATTTACACAGAATGTGTATAAACATGTAAATATTTACGCAGAATCTTTATAAACATGTAAATATTTACAGAGAATCTGTAAAAACCAGTAAATATTTACACAGAATCTTTAAATCCTGTAAATATTTACACAGAATCTGTATAAACATGTCAATATTTACACAGAATCTGTATAAACATGTAAATGTTTACACAGAATCTGTTCGAGCATGTAAATATTTACACCGAATCTGTATAAACATGTAAATATTTAGACAGAATCAGTATAAACATGTAAATATTTACACACAATCTGTATAAACATGTAAATATTTACACAGAATCTGTATAAACATGTAAATATTTACACAGAATCTGTACAAACATGTAAATATTTACACAGAATCTGTATGAACATCTTAATTTTTACAAAGAATCTGTATGGAAATGTAAATATTTACAAAGAATCAGTATAAAGTTGTAAATATGTACACAGAATCTGTATGATCATGTAAAGATTTACACAGAATCTGTAAAAACCTGTAAATATTTACACAGAATCTGTATAAAAATGTAAATTTTTACACAGAATCTGTATAAACATGTAAATATTTACACAGAATCTGTATAAACTTGTAAATATTTACATAGAATCTGTATAAACATGTAAATATTTTCACAGTATGTGTGAACATGTAAATATTTACACAGAATGTGTATAAACATGTAAATATTTACACAGAATCTGTAAAAACCAGTAAATATTTACACAGAATCTTTAAATCGTGTAAATATTTACACAGAATCTGTATGAACATGTCAATATTTACACAGAATCTGTATAAACATGTAAATATTCACACAGAATCTCTATAAACATGTAAATATTTACACTGAATCTGTAAAAACCAGTAAATATTTACACAGAATCTTTAAAAACCTGTAAATATTTACACAGTATCTGTATAAACATGTCAATAATTACACAGAATCTGTATTAACATGTCAATATTTACACAGAATCTGTATAAACATGTAAATATTTACACAGAATCTGTATAAACATGTCAATATTTACAAAGCATCTGTATAAACATGTAAACATTTACACAGAATCTATATGAACATGTAAATATTTACACAGAATATGTATAAACATGTAAATGTTTACACAGAATCTGTATGAACATGTAAATATTTACACAGAATCTGTACAAACATGTAAATATTTACACAGAATCTGTATGAACATCTTAATTTTTACAAAGAATCTGTATGGAAATGTAAATATTTACAAAGAATCAGTATAAAGATGTAAATATGTACACAGAATCTGTATGATCATGTAAAGATTTACACAGAATCTGTAAAAACCTGTAAATATTTACACAGAATCTGTATAAAAATGTAAATATTTACACAGAATCTGTATAAACATGTAAATATTTACACAGAATCTGTATAAACATGTAAATATTTACACAGAATCTGTATAAACATGTAAATATTTACACAGTATGTGTGAACATGTAAATATTTACACAGAATGTGTATGAACATGTAAATATTTACACAGAATCTCTAAAAACCAGTAAATATTTACACAGAATCTTTAAATCCTGTAAATATTTACACAGAATCTGTATAAACATTTCAATATTTACACAGAATCTGTATAAACATGTAAATGTTTACACAGAATCTGTTCGAGCATGTAAATATTTACACCGAATCTGTATAAACATGTAAATATTTAGACAGAATCAGTATAAACATGTAAATATTTACACACAATCTGTATAAACATGTAAATATTTACACAGAATCTGTATAAACATGTAAATATTTACACAGAATCTGTACAAACATGTAAATATTTACACAGAATCTGTATGAACATCTTAATTTTTACAAAGAATCTGTATGGAAATGTAAATATTTACAAAGAATCAGTATAAAGTTGTAAATATGTACACAGAATCTGTATGATCATGTAAAGATTTACACAGAATCTGTAAAAACCTGTAAATATTTACACAGAATCTGTATAAAAATGTAAATTTTTACACAGAATCTGTATCAACATGTAAATATTTACACAGAATCTGTATAAACATGTAAATATTTACATAGAATCTGTATAAACATGTAAATATTTTCACAGTATGTGTGAACATGTAAATATTTACACAGAATGTGTATAAACATGTAAATATTTACACAGAATCTGTAAAAACCAGTAAATATTTACACAGAATCTTTAAATCGTGTAAATATTTACACAGAATCTGTATGAACATGTCAATATTTACACAGAATCTGTATAAACATGTAAATATTCACACAGAATCTCTATAAACATGTAAATATTTACACTGAATCTGTATTAACATGTCAATATTTACACAGAATCTGTATAAACATGTAAATATTTACACAGAATCTGTAAAAACCAGTAAATATTTACACAGAATCTTTAAAAACCTGTAAATATTTACACAGTATCTGTATAAACATGTCAATAATTACACAGAATCTGTATAAATATGTCAATATTTACACAGAATCAGTGTAAACATGAAAATATTTACACAGAATCTGTATAAACATGTTAATATTTACACAGAATTTTTATAAACATGTAAATATTTACACAGAATCTTTATAAACATGTAAATATTTACACAGAATCTCTATAAATATGTAAATATTTACAAAGAATCTGTATAAAAATGTAAATATTTACACAGAATATGTATAAACATGTAAATATTCACACAGAATCTGTATAAACATGTAAATATTTACACAGAATCTGTATAAACTTGTAAATATTTACACAGAATCTGTATAAACATGTAAATATTTACACAGAATCTGTTCGAGCATGTAAATATTTACACCGAATCTTTATATACATGTAAATATTTAGACAGAATCAGTATAAACATCTAAATGTTTACACAGAATCAGTATAAACATGTAAATATTTACACAGAATCTGTATAAACATGTAAATATTTACACAGAATCTGTATAAACATGTAAATATTTACACATAATCCGTATAAACATGTAAATATTTACACAGAATCTGTATAAACATGTTAATATTTAGAAAGAATCTGTATAAACATGTCAATATTTACACAGTATCTGTATAAACATGTAAATATTTACACAGAATCTGTATGAACATGTAAATATTGACACAGAATCTGTATAAACATGTCAATATTTACACAGAATCTGCGTAAACATGTAAATATTTACAGAGAAACAGTAAAAACCAGTAAATATTTACACAGAATCTGTATATACCTGTAAATATTTACACAGAATCTGTATGAACATGTAAATATTTACACAGAATCTGTATGAACATGTAAATATTTACAGAGAATCTGTATGAACGTGTAAATATTTACACAGAATCTGTATGAACATGTAAATGTTTACACAGACTCTGTATATACTTGTAAATATTTACACAGGATCTGTATGAACATTTAATATTTACACTGAATCTGTATGAAATTGTAAATGTTTACACAGAATCTGAATAAATATGTAAATATTTACACAGAAACTCTATAAACATGTAAATATTTACCAGAATCTGTAAAAACATGTAAATATTTACACAGAATCTGTATAAACATGAAAATAATTACAAAGAATCTGTGTAAACATGTAAATATTAACACAGAATCAGTATAAACATGTAAATATTTACACACAATCTGTGTAAACATGTAAATATTTCTACAGAATGTGTATGAACATGTAAATATTTACACAGAATCTATATAAACATGTAAATATTTACACAGAATCTGTAAAAACCAGCAAATATTTACACAGAATCTTTAAATCCTGTAAATATTTACACAGAATTTGTATAAACATATCAATATTTACAAAGAATCTGTATAAACATGTCAATATTTACACAGAATATGTATGAACATGAAAATATTTACACAGAATCTGTATAAACATGTTAATATTTACACAGAATCTTTATAAACTTGTAAATATTTACACAGAATCTGTATAAATATGTAAATATTTACACAGAATCTGTATAAACATGTAAATATTTACACAGAATCTGTATAAAAATGTAAATATTCACACAGAATCTCTATAAACATGTAAATATTTACACATAATCTGTATAAACATGTCAATATTTACACAGAATCTGTATAAACATGTAAATATTTACACAGAATCTGTATAAACATGTAAATATTTACACAGAATCTGTATAAACATGTAAATATTTACACAGAATCTGTATGAACATGTCAATATTTACACAGAATCTGTATGAACATGTAAATATTTACACAGAATCTGTATAAACATGTCAATATTTACACCGAATCTGCATAAACATGTAAATATTTACACAGAATCTGTATAAACATGTAAATTTTTACACAGAATCTGTATAAACATGTAAATATTTACACAGAATCTCTATAAACATGTAAATATATCCACAGAATGTGTGAACATGTAAATATTTACACAGAATGTGTATAAACATGTAAATATTTACACAGAATCTGTACAAACATGTAAATATTTACACAGAATCTGTATGAACATCTTAATTTTTACAAAGAATCTGTATGGAAATGTAAACATTTACAAAGAATCAGTATAAAGATGTAAATATGTACACAGAATCTGTATGATCATGTAAAGATTTACACAGAATCTGTAAAAACCTGTAAATATTTACACAGAATCTGTATAAAAATGTGAATTTTTACAGAGAATCTGTATGAACACGTAAATATTCACACAGAATCTGTATAAACATGTAAATATTTACACAGAATCTGTATAAACATGTAAATGTTTATACAGAATCTGTTCGAGCATGTAAATATTTACACCGAATCTGTATAAACATGTAAATATTTACACAGAATCAGTATAAACATGTAAATATTTAGACACAATCTGTATAAACATGTAAATATTTCCACAGAATCTGTATAAACATGTAAATATTTACACAGAATCTGTACAAACATGTAAATATTTACACAGAATCTGTATGAACATCTTAATTTTTACAAAGAATCTGTATGGAAATGTAAATATTTACAAAGAATCAGTATAAAGATGTAAATATGTACACAGAATCTGTATGATCATGTAAAGATTTACACAGAATCTGTAAAAACCTGTAAATATTTACACAGAATCTGTGTAAAAATGTAAATTTTTACACAGAATCTGTATAAACATGTAAATATTTACACAGAATCTGTATAAACATGTAAATATTTACATAGAATCTGTATAAACATGTAAATATTTTCACAGTATGTGTGAACATGTAAATATTTACACAGAATGTGTATAAACATGTAAATATTTACACAGAATCTGTATAGACATGTAAATATTTACACAGAATCTGTATAAACATGTAAATATTTACACAGAATCTGTGCAAACATGTAAATATTTACACAGAATCTATACGAACATGTAAATATTTACACAGAATGTGTATAAACATGTTAATGTTTACACAGAATCTGTATGAACATGTAAATATTTACACAGAATCTGTATAGCAATGTAAATATTTACACAGAATCTGTATGAACATGTTAATATTTACACAGAATGTGTATAAACATGAAAATATTTACACAGAATGTGTATAAACATGTAAATATTTACGCAGAATCTTTATGAACATGTAAATATTTACAGAGAATCTGTAAAAACCAGTAAATATTTACACAGAATCTTTAAATCCTGTAAATATTTACACAGAATCTGTATAAACATGTCAATATTTACACAGAATCTGTATAAACATGTAAATGTTTACACAGAATCTGTTCGAGCATGTAAATATTTACACCGAATCTGTATAAACATGTAAATATTTAGACAGAATCAGTATAAACATGTAAATATTTACACACAATCTGTATAAACATGTAAATATTTACACAGAATCTGTATAAACATGTAAATATTTACACAGAATCTGTACAAACATGTAAATATTTACACAGAATCTGTATGAACATCTTAATTTTTACAAAGAATCTGTATGGAAATGTAAATATTTACAAAGAATCAGTATAAAGTTGTAAATATGTACACAGAATCTGTATGATCATGTAAAGATTTACACAGAATCTGTAAAAACCTGTAAATATTTACACAGAATCTGTATAAAAATGTAAATTTTTACACAGAATCTGTATAAACATGTAAATATTTACACAGAATCTGTATAAACTTGTAAATATTTACATAGAATCTGTATAAACATGTAAATATTTTCACAGTATGTGTGAACATGTAAATATTTACACAGAATGTGTATAAACATGTAAATATTTACACAGAATCTGTAAAAACCAGTAAATATTTACACAGAATCTTTAAATCGTGTAAATATTTACACAGAATCTGTATGAACATGTCAATATTTACACAGAATCTGTATAAACATGTAAATATTCACACAGAATCTCTATAAACATGTAAATATTTACACTGAATCTGTATTAACATGTCAATATTTACACAGAATCTGTATAAACATGTAAATATTTACACAGAATCTGTAAAAACCAGTAAATATTTACACAGAATCTTTAAAAACCTGTAAATATTTACACAGTATCTGTATAAACATGTCAATAATTACACAGAACCTGTATAAATATGTCAATATTTACACAGAATCAGTGTAAACATGAAAATATTTACACAGAATCTGTATAAACATGTTAATATTTACACAGAATTTTTATAAACATGTAAATATTTACACAGAATCTTTATAAACATGTAAATATTTACACAGAATCTCTATAAATATGTAAATATTTACAAAGAATCTGTATAAAAATGTAAATATTTACACAGAATATGTATAAACATGCAAATATTCACACAGAATCTGTATAAACATGTAAATATTTACACAGAATCTGTATAAACATGTAAATATTTACACAGAATCTGTATAAACATGTAAATATTTACACAGAATCTGTTCGAGCATGTAAATATTTACACCGAATCTTTATATACATGTAAATATTTAGACAGAATCAGTATAAACATGTAAATGTTTACACAGAATCAGTATAAACATGTAAATATTTACACAGAATCTGTATAAACATGTAAATATTTACACAGAATCTGTATAAACATGTAAATATTTACACATAATCCGTATAAACATGCAAATATTTACACAGAATCTGTATAAACATGTTAATATTTAGAAAGAATCTGTATAAACATGTCAATATTTACACAGTATCTGTATAAACATGTAAATATTTACACAGAATCTGTATGAACATGTAAATATTGACACAGAATCTGTATAAACATGTCAATATTTACACAGAATCTGCGTAAACATGTAAATATTTACACAGAAACGGTAAAAACCAGTAAATATTTACACAGAATCTGTATATACCTGTAAATATTTACACAGAATCTGTATGAACATGTAAATATTTACACAGAATCTGTATGAACATGTAAATATTTACAGAGAATCTGTATGAACGTGTAAATATTTACACAGAATCTGTATGAACATGTAAATGTTTACACAGACTCTGTATATACTTGTAAATATTTACACAGGATCAGTATGAACATGTAAATATTTACACTGAATCTGTATGAAATTGTAAATGTTTACACAGAATCAGAATAAACATGTAAATATTTACACAGAAACTCTATAAACATGTAAATATTTACCAGAATCTGTAAAAACATGTAAATATTTACACAGAATCTGTATAAACATGAAAATAATTACAAAGAATCTGTGTAAACATGTAAATATTAACACAGAATCAGTATAAACATGTAAATATTTACACACAATCTGTGTAAACATGTAAATATTTCTACAGAATGTGTATGAACATGTAAATATTTACACAGAATGTATATAAACATGTAAATATTTACACAGAATCTGTAAAAACCAGCAAATATTTACACAGAATCTTTAAATCCTGTAAATATTTACACAGAATCTGTATAAACATATCAATATTTACAAAGAATCTGTATAAACATGTCAATATTTACACAGAATATGTATGAACATGAAAATATTTACACAGAATCTGTATAAACATGTTAATATTTACACAGAATCTTTATAAACTTGTAAATATTTACACAGAATCTGTATAAATATGTAAATATTTACACAGAATCTGTATAAACATGTAAATATTTACACAGAATCTGTATAAAAATGTAAATATTCACACAGAATCTCTATAAACATGTAAATATTTACACATAATCTGTATAAACATGTCAACATTTACACAGAATCTGTATAAACATGTAAATATTTACACAGAATCTGTATAAACATGTAAATATTTACACAGAATCTGTATAAACATGTAAATATTTACACAGAATCTGTATGAACATGTCAATATTTACACAGAATCTGTATGAACATGTAAATATTTACACAGAATCTGTATAAACATGTCAATATTTACACCGAATCTGCATAAACATGAAAATATTTACACAGAATCTGTATAAACATGCAAATATTTACACAGAATCTGCATAAACATGTAAATATTTACACAGAATCTGTATAAACCTGTAAATATTTACACAGAATCTGTATGAACATGTAAATATTTACACAGAATCTGTATAAACATGTAAATATTTACACAGAATCTGTATAAACATGTAAATATTTTCACAGTATGTGTGAACATGTAAATATTTACACAGAATGTGTATAAACATGTAAATATTTACACAGAATCTGTAAAAACCAGTAAATATTTACACAGAATCTTTAAATCCTGTAAATATTTACACAGAATCTGTATGAACATGTCAATATTTACACAGAATCTGTATAAACATGTAAATGTTTACACAGAATCTGTTCGAGCATGTAAATATTTACACCGAATCTGTATAAACATGTAAATATTTAGACAGAATCAGTATAAACATGTAAATATTTACACACAATCTGTATAAACATGTAAATATTTCCACAGAATCTGTATAAACATGTAAATATTTACACAGAATCTGTACAAACATGTAAATATTTACACAGAATCTGTATGAACATCTTAATTTTTACAAAGAATCTGTATGGAAATGTAAATATTTACAAAGAATCAGTATAAAGATGTAAATATGTACACAGAATCTGTATGATCATGTAAAGATTTACACAGAATCTGTAAAAACCTGTAAATATTTACACAGAATCTGTATAAAAATGTAAATATTTACACAGAATCTGTATGAACATGTAAATATTTACACAGAATCTGTATAAACATGTAAATATTTACATAGAATCTGTATAAACATGTAAATATTTTCACAGTATGTGTGAACATGTAAATATTTACACAGAATGTGTATAAACATGTAAATATTTACACAGAATCTGTATAGACATGTAAATATTTACACAGAATCTGTATAAACATGTAAATATTTACACAGAATCTGTGCAAACATGTAAATATTTACACAGAATCTATATGAACACGTAAATATTTACACAGAATGTGTATAAACATGTTAATGTTTACACAGAATCTGTATGAACATGTAAATATTTACACAGAATCTGTATAACAATGTAAATATTTACACAGAATCTGTATGAACATGTTAATATTTACACAGAATGTGTATAAACATGAAAATATTTACACAGAATGTGTATAAACATGTAAATATTTACGCAGAATCTTTATAAACATGTAAATATTTACACAGAATCTGTATAAACATGTAAATATTTACACAGAATCTGTATAAACATGTCAATATTTACACAGAATCTGTAAAAACCTGTAAATATTTACACAGTATCTGTTTATACCTGTAAATATTTACACAGGATCTGTATGAACATGTAAATATTTACACTGAATCTGTATAAAATTGTAAATGTTTACACACAGTCTGTATAAACATGTAAATATTTACACAGAAACTGTATAAACATGTTAATATTTACCAGAATCTGTATGAACATGTAAATATTTACACAGAATCTGAATAAACATGTAAATATTTACACACAATCTGTATAAACATGTATATATTGACACATAATCTGTATAAACATGTAAATATTTACACAGAATCTGTATTAAAATGTAAATATTTACAAAGAATCTGTATAAACGTCAATATTTACACAGAATCTGTATAAACATGTAAATATTTACACAGAATCTGTCTGAACATGTAAATCTTTACACAGAATCTGTATATACCTGTAAATATTTACACATTATCTGTATAAACATGTAAATATTTACACAGAATCTGTATAAACATGTAAATATTTACACAGAATCTGTAAAAACCAGTAAATATTTACACAGAATCTTTAAATCCTGTAAATATTTACACAGAATCTGTATAAACATGTCAATATTTACACAGAACCTGTATAAACATGTAAATATTTACACAGAATCTGTTCGAGCATGTAAATAATTACACCGAATCTGTATAAACATGTAAATATTTAGACAGAATCAGTATAAACATGTAAATATTTACACAGAATCTGTATAATCATGTAAATATTTACACAGAATCTGTATAAACATGTAAATATTTACACAGAATCTGTATAAACATGTAAATATTCACACAGAATCTCTATAAACATGTAAATATTTACACAGAATCTGTATAAACATGTCAATATTTACACAGAATCTGTATAAACATGTAAATATTTACACAGAATCTGTAAAAACCAGTAAATATTTACACAGAATCTTTAAAAACCTATAAATATTTACACAGTATCTGTATAAGCATGTCAATAATTACACAGAATCTGTATAAACATGTCAATATTTACACAGAATCAGTATAAACATGAAAATATTTACACAGGATCTATATAAACATGTTAATATTTACACAGAATTTTTATAAACATGTAAATATTTACACAGAATCTTTATAAACATGTAAATATTTACACAGAATCTGTATAAATATGTAAATATTTACAAAGAATCTGTATAAAAATGTAAATATTTACACAGAATATGTATAAACATGTAAATATTCACACAGAATCTGTATAAACATGTAAATATTTACACAGAATCTGTATAAACATGTAAATATTTACACAGACTCTGTGTTAACATGTCAATATTTACACAGAATCTGTATAAACATGTAAATATTTACACAGAATCTGTTCGAGCATGTAAATATTTACACTGAATGTGTATAAACATGTAAATATTTACACAGAATCTGCAAAAACCAGTAAATATTTACACAGAATCTTTAAAAACCTGTAAATATTTACACAGTATCTGTATAAACATGCCAATAATTACACAGAATCTGTATAAACATGTCAATATTTACACAGAATCTGTATAAACATGTAAATATTTACACAGAATCTGTATAAACATGTCAATATTTACAAAGAATCTGTATAAACATGTAAACATTTACACAGAATCTATATGAACATCTAAATATTTACACAGAATATGTATAAACATGTAAATGTTTACACAGAATCTGTATGAACATGTAAATATTTACACAGAATCTGTACAAACATGTAAATATTTACACAGAATCTGTATGAACATCTTAATTTTTACAAAGAATCTGTATGGAAATGTAAATATTTACAAAGAATCAGTATAAAGATGTAAATATGTACACAGAATCTGTATGATCATGTAAAGATTTACACAGAATCTGTAAAAACCTGTAAATATTTACACAGAATCTGTATAAAAATGTAAATATTTACACAGAATCTGTATAAACATGTAAATATTTACACAGAATCTGTATAAACATGTAAATATTTACACAGAATCTGTATAAACATGTAAATATTTACACAGTATGTGTGAACATGTAAATATTTACACAGAATGTCTATAAACATGTAAATATTTACACATAATCTGTAAAAACCAGTAAATATTTACACAGAATCTTTAAATCCTGTAAATATTTACACAGAATCTGTATAAACATGTCAATATTTACACAGAATCTGTATAAACATGTAAATATTTACACAGAATCTGTATGAACATGTCAATATTTACACAGAATCTGTATGAACATGTAAATATTTACACAGAATCTGTATAAACATGTCAATATTTACACCGAATCTGCATAAACATGAAAATATTTACACAGAATCTGTATAAACATGCAAATATTTACACAGAATCTGTATAAACATGTAAATATTTACACAGAATCTGTATTAACCTGTAAATATTTACACAGAATCTGTATGAACATGTAAATATTTACACAGAATCTGTATAAACATGTAAATTTTTACACAGAATCTGTATAAACATGTAAATATTTACACAGAATCTCTATAAACATGTAAATATATCCACAGAATGTGTGAACATGTAAATATTTACACAGAATGTGTATAAACATGTAAATATTTACACAGAATCTGTACAAACATGTAAATATTTACACAGAATCTGTATGAACATCTTAATTTTTACAAAGAATCTGTATGGAAATGTAAACATTTACAAAGAATCAGTATAAAGATGTAAATATGTACACAGAATCTGTATGATCATGTAAAGATTTACACAGAATCTGTAAAAACCTGTAAATATTTAAACAGAATCTGTATAAAAATGTGAATTTTTACACAGAATCTGTATAAACATGTAAATATTCACACAGAATCTGTATAAACATGTAAATATTTACACAGAATCTGTATAAACATGTAAATATTTTCACTGTTTTTGTGAACATGTAAATATTTACACAGAATGTGTATAAACATGTAAATATTTACACAGAATCTGTAAAAACCAGTAAATATTTACACAGAATCTTTAAATCCTGTAAATATTTACACAGAATCTGTATGAACATGTCAATATTTACACACAATCTGTATAAACATGTAAATGTTTACACAGAATCTGTTCGAGCATGTAAATATTTACACCGAATCTGTATAAACATGTAAATATTTAGACAGAATCAGTATAAACATGTAAATATTTACACAGAATCTGTATAATCATGTAAATATTTACACAGAATCTGTATAAACATGTAAATATTTACACAGAATCTGTATAAACATGTAAATATTCACACAGAATCTCTATAAACATGTAAATATTTACACAGAATCTGTATAAACATGTCAATATTTACACAGAATCTGTATAAACATGTAAATATTTACACAGAATCTGTAAAAACCAGTAAATATTTACACAGAATCTTTAAAAACCTATAAATATTTACACAGTATCTGTATAAGCATGTCAATAATTACACAGAATCTGTATAAACATGTCAATATTTACACAGAATCAGTATAAACATGAAAATATTTACACAGGATCTATATAAACATGTTAATATTTACACAGAATTTTTATAAACATGTAAATATTTACACAGAATCTTTATAAACATGTAAATATTTACACAGAATCTGTATAAATATGTAAATATTTACAAAGAATCTGTATAAATATGTAAATATTTACACAGAATATGTATAAACATGTAAATATTCACACAGAATCTGTATAAACATGTAAATATTTACACAGAATCTGTATAAACATGTAAATATTTACACAGACTCTGTGTTAACATGTCAATATTTACACAGAATCTGTATAAACATGTAAATATTTACACAGAATCTGTTCGAGCATGTAAATATTTACACTGAATGTGTATAAACATGTAAATATTTACACAGAATCTGCAAAAACCAGTAAATATTTACACAGAATCTTTAAAAACCTGTAAATATTTACACAGTATCTGTATAAACATGTCAATAATTACACAGAATCTGTATAAACATGTCAATATTTACACAGAATCTGTATAAACATGTAAATATTTACACAGAATCTGTATAAACATGTCAATATTTACAAAGAATCTGTATAAACATGTAAACATTTACACAGAATCTATATGAACATGTAAATATTTACACAGAATCTCTATAAATATGTAAATATTTACAAAGAATCTGTATAAAAATGTAAATATTTACACAGAATATGTATAAACATGTAAATATTCACACAGAATCTGTATAAACATGTAAATATTTACACAGAATCTGTATAAACATGTAAATATTTACACAGAATCTGTATAAACATGAAAATATTTACACAGAATCTGTATAAACATGTAAATATTTACACATAATCTGTATAAACATGTAAATATTTACACAGAATCTGTATAAACATGTTAATATTTAGAAAGAATCTGTATAAACATGTCAATATTTACACAGAATCTGTATAAACATGTAAATATTTACACATAATCTGTATAAACATGTAAATATTTACACAGAATCTGTATAAACATGTTAATATTTAGAAAGAATCTGTATAAACATGTCAATATTTACACAAAATCTGTATAAACATGTAAATATTTACACAGAATCTGTATGAACATGTAAATATTGACACAGAATCTGTATAAACATGTCAATATTTACACAGAATCTGCGTAAACATGTAAATATTTACACAGAATCTGTAAAAACCAGTAAATATTTACACAGAATCTGTATATACCTGTAAATATTTACACAGAATCTGTATGAACATGTAAATATTTACACAGAATCTGTATGAACATGTAAATATTTACAGAGAATCTGTATGAACGTGTAAATATTTACACAGAATCTGTATGAACATGTAAATGTTTACACAGACTCTGTATATACTTGTAAATATTTACACAGGATCTGTATGAACATGTAAATATTTACACAGAATCTGTATAAACATGTCAATATTTACACCGAATCTGCATAAACATGATAATATTTACACAGAATCTGTATAAACATGTAAATATTTACACAGAATCTGTATAAACATGTAAATATTTACACAGAATCTGTATAAACCTGTAAATATTTACACAGAATGTGTATGAACATGTAAATATTTACACAGAATCTGTATAAACATGTAAATATTTACACAGAATCTGTATAAACATGTAAATATTTACACAGAATCTGTATAAACATGTAAATATTTTCACAGTATGTGTGAACATGTAAATATTTACACAGAATGTGTATAAACATGTAAATATTTACACAGAATCTGTAAAAACCAGTAAATATTTACACAGAATCTTTAAATCCTGTAAATATTTACACAGAATCTGTATGAACATGTCAATATTTACACAGAATCTGTATAAACATGTCAATATTTACACTGAATCTGTATTAACATGTCAATATTTACACAGAATCTGTATAAACATGTAAATGTTTACACAGAATCTGTAAAAACCAGTAAATATTTACACAGAATCTTTAAAAACCTGTAAATATTTACACAGTATCTGTATAAACATGTCAATAATTACACAGAATCTGTATAAACATGTCAATATTTACACAGAATCAGTATAAACATGAAAATATTTACAAAGAATCTGTATAAACATGTTAATATTTACACAGAATTTTTATAAACATGTAAATATTTACACAGAATCTTTATAAACATGTAAATATTTACACAGAATCTGTATAAATATGTAAATATTTACAAAGAATCTGTATAAAAATGTAAATATTTACACAGAATATGTATAAACATGTAAATATTCACACAGAATCTGTATAAATATGTAAATATTTACACCGAATCTGTATAAACATGTAAATATTTAGAGAGAATCAGTATAAACATGTAAATATTTACACAGAATCTGTATAAACATGTAAATATTTACACAGAATCTGTATAAACATGTAAATATTTACACAGAATCTGTATAAACATGTAAATATTTACACAGAATCTGTATAAACATGTAAATATTTACACAGAATCTGTATAAACATGTAAATATTTAGAAAGAATCTGTATAAACATGTCAATATTTACACAGAATCTGTATAAACATGTAAATATTTACACAGAATCTGTATGAACATGTAAATATTGACACAGAATCTGTATAAACATGTCAATATTTACACAGAATCTGCGTAAACATGTAAATATTTACACAGAATCTGTAAAAACAAGTAAATATTTACACAGAATCTGTATATACCTGTAA
Organism: Pan troglodytes; assembly: GCF_028858775.2. NCBI lineage: Eukaryota > Metazoa > Chordata > Mammalia > Primates > Hominidae > Pan > Pan troglodytes. The sequence goes on along the minus strand of NC_072420.2, from coordinate 9,599,994 downwards.
ATATTTACACAGAATCTGTATGAACATGTAAATACTTACACAGAATCTGTATGAACATGTAAATGTTTACACAGACTCTGTATATACTTGTAAATATTTACACAGGATCAGTATGAACATGTAAATATTTACACTGAATCTGTATGAAATTGTAAATGTTTACACAGAATCTGAATAAACATGTAAATATTTACACAGAAACTCTATAAACATGTAAATATTTACCAGAATCTGTAAAAACATGTAAATATTTACACATAATCTGTATAAACATGAAAATAATTACAAAGAATCTGTTTGAACATGTAAATATTAACACAGAATCAGTATAAACATGTAAATATTTACACACAATCTGTGTAAACATGTAAATATTTCTACAGAATGTGTATGAACATGTAAATATTTACACAGAATGTATATAAACATGTAAATATTTACACAGAATCTGTAAAAACCAGCAAATATTTACACAGAATCTTTAAATCCTGTAAATATTTACACAGAATCTTTATAAACATGTCAATATTTACAAAGAATCTGTATAAACATGTCAATATTTACACAGAATGTGTATGAACATGAAAACATTTACACAGAATCTGTATAAACATGTTAATATTTAAACAGAATCTTAATAAACATGTAAATATTTACACAGAATCGGTATAAATATGTAAATATTTACACAGAATCTGTATAAACATGTAAATATTTACACAGAATCTGTATAAAAATGTAAATATTCACACAGAATCTCTATAAACATGTAAATATTTACACAGAATCTGTATAAACATGTCAATATTTACACAGAATCTGTATAAACATGTCAATATTTACACAGAATCTGTATAAACATGTCAATATTTACACAGAATCTGTATAAACATGTAAATATTTACAGAGAATCTGTATGAACATGTCAATATTTACACAGAATCTGTATGAACATGTCAATATTTACACCGAATCTGCATAAACATGAAAATATTTACACAGAATCTGTATAAACATGTAAATATTTACACAGAATCTGTATAAACCTGTAAATATTTACACAGAATCTGTATAAACCTGTAAATATTTACACAGAATCTGTATGAACATGTAAATATTTACACAGAATCTGTATGAACATGTAAATATTTACACAGAATCTGTATAAAAATGTAAATTTTTACACAGAATCTGTATAAACATGTAAATATTTACACAGAATCTGTATAAACATGTAAATATTTACACAGAATCTGTATAAACATGTAAATATATACACAGTATGTGTGAACATGTAAATATTTACACAGAATGTGTATAAACATGTAAATATTTACACAGAATCTGTAAAAACCAGTAAATATTTACACAAAATCTTTAAATCCTGTAAATATTTACACAGAATCTGTATAAACATGTCAATATTTACACAGAATCTGTATAAACATGTAAATATTTACACAGAATCTGTTCGAGCATGTAAATATTTACACCGAATCTGTATAAACATGTAAATATTTAGACAGAATCAGTATAATCATGTAAATATTTACACAGAATCTGTATAAACATGTAAATATTTACACAGAATCTGTATAAACATGTAAATATTTACACAGAATCTGTATAAACATGTAAATATTCACACAGAATCTCTATAAACATGTAAATATTAACACAGAATCTGTATAAACATCTCAATATTTACACAGAATCTGTATAAACATGTAAATATTTACACAGAATCTGTAAAAACCAGTAAATATTTACAAAGAATCTTTAAAAACCTGTAAATATTTACACAGTATCTGTATAAACATGTCAATAATTACACAGAATCTGTATAAACATGTCAATATTTACACAGAATCAGTATAAACATGAAAATATTTACACAGAATCTGTATAAACACGTTAATATTTACACAGAATTTTTATAAACATGTAAATATTTACACAGAATCTTTATAAACATGTAAATATTTACACATAATCTGTATAAATATGTAAATATTTACAAAGAATCTGTATAAAAATGTAAATATTTACACAGAATATGTATAAACATGTAAATATTCACACAGAATCTGTATAAACATGTAAATATTTACACAGAATCTGTATAAACATGTAAATATTTAGACAGACTCTGTATTAACATGTCAATATTTACACAGAATCTGTATAAACATGTAAATATTTACACAGAATCTGTTCGAGCATGTAAATATTTACACCGAATCTTTATAAACATGTAAATATTTAGACAGAATCAGTATAAACATGTAAATATTTACACAGAATCTGTATAAACATGTAAATATTTACACAGAATCTGTATTAACATGTAAATATTTACACATAATCTGTATAAACATGTAAATATTTACACAGAATCTGTATAAACATGTAAATATTTAGAAAGAATCTGTATAAACATGTCAATATTTACACAGAATCTGTATAAACATGTAAATATTTACACAGAATCTGTATGAACATGTAAATATTGACACAGAATCTGTATAAACATGTCAATATTTACACAGAATCTGCGTAAACATGTAAATATTTACACAGAATCTGTAAAAACCAGTAAATATTTACACAGAATCTGTATATACCTGTAAATATTTTCACAGAATCTGTATGAACATGTAAATATTTACACAGAATCTGTATGAACATGTAAATATTTACAGAGAATCTGTATGAACGTGTAAATATTTACACAGAATCTGTATGAACATGTAAATGTTTACACAGACTCTGTATATACTTGTAAATATTTACACAGGATCAGAATGAACATGTAAATATTTACACTGAATCTGTATGAAATTGTACATGTTTACACAGAATCTGAATAAACATGTAAATATTTACACAGAAACTCTATAAACATGTAAATATTTACCAGAATCTGTAAAAACATGTAAATATTTACACAGAATCTGTATAAACATGAAAATAATTACAAAGAATCTGTGTGAACATGTAAATATTAACACAGAATCAGTATAAACATGTAAATATTTACACACAATCTGTGTAAACATGTAAATATTTCTACAGAATGTGTATGAACATGTAAATATTTACACAGAATGTATATAAACATGTAAATATTTACACAGAATCTGTAAAAACCAGCAAATATTTACACAGAATCTTTAAATCCTGTAAATATTTACACAGAATCTGTATAAACATGTCAATATTTACAAAGAATCTGTATAAACATGTCAATATTTACACAGAATGTGTATGAACATGAAAACATTTACACAGAATCTGTATAAACATGTTAATATTTAAACAGAATCTTAATAAACATGTAAATATTTACACAGAATCGGTATAAATATGTAAATATTTACACAGAATCTGTATAAACATGTAAATATTTACACAGAATCTGTATAAAAATGTAAATATTCACACAGAATCTCTATAAACATGTAAATATTTACACAGAATCTGTATAAACATGTCAATATTTACACAGAATCTGTATAAACATGTAAATATTTACACAGAATCTGTATAAACATGTCAATATTTACACAGAATCTGTATAAACATGTAAATATTTACAGAGAATCTGTATGAACATGTCAATATTTACACAGAATCTGTATGAACATGTAAATATTTACACAGAATGTGTATAAACATGTCAATATTTACACCGAATCTGCATAAACATGAAAATATTTACACAGAATCTGTATAAACATGTAAATATTTACACAGAATCTGTATAAACATGATAATATTTACACAGAATCTGTATAAACCTGTAAATATTTACACAGAATCTGTATGAACATGTAAATATTTACACAGAATCTGTATGAACATGTAAATATTTACACAGAATCTGTATAAAAATGTAAATTTTTACACAGAATCTGTATAAACATGTAAATATTTACACAGAATCTGTATAAACATGTAAATATTTACACAGAATCTGTATAAACATGTAAATATATACACAGTATGTGTGAACATGTAAATATTTACACAGAATGTGTATAAACATGTAAATATTTACACAGAATCTGTAAAAACCAGTAAATATTTACACAAAATCTTTAAATCCTGTAAATATTTACACAGAATCTGTATAAACATGTCAATATTTACACAGAATCTGTATAAACATGTAAATATTTACACAGAATCTGTTCGAGCATGTAAATATTTACAACGAATCTGTATAAACATGTAAATATTTAGACAGAATCAGTATAATCATGTAAATATTTACACAGAATCTGTATAAACATGTAAATATTTACACAGAATCTGTATAAACATGTAAATATTTACACAGAATCTGTATAAACATGTAAATATTCACACAGAATCTCTATAAACATGTAAATATTAACACAGAATCTGTATAAACATCTCAATATTTACACAGAATCTGTATAAACATGTAAATATTTACACAGAATCTGTAAAAACCAGTAAATATTTACAAAGAATCTTTAAAAACCTGTAAATATTTACACAGTATCTGTATAAACATGTCAATAATTACACAGAATCTGTATAAACATGTCAATATTTACACAGAATCAGTATAAACATGAAAATATTTACACAGAATCTGTATAAACACGTTAATATTTACACAGAATTTTTATAAACATGTAAATATTTACACAGAATCTTTATAAACATGTAAATATTTACACATAATCTGTATAAATATGTAAATATTTACAAAGAATCTGTATAAAAATGTAAATATTTACACAGAATATGTATAAACATGTAAATATTCACACAGAATCTGTATAAACATGTAAATATTTACACAGAATCTGTATAAACATGTAAATATTTAGACAGACTCTGTATTAACATGTCAATATTTACACAGAATCTGTATAAACATGTAAATATTTACACAGAATCTGTTCGAGCATGTAAATATTTACACCGAATCTTTATAAACATGTAAATATTTAGACAGAATCAGTATAAACATGTAAATATTTACACAGAATCTGTATAAACATGTAAATATTTACACAGAATCTGTATTAACATGTCAATATTTACACATAATCTGTATAAACATGTAAATATTTACACAGAATCTGTATAAACATGTAAATATTTAGAAAGAATCTGTATAAACATGTCAATATTTACACAGAATCTGTATAAACATGTAAATATTTACACAGAATCTGTATGAACATGTAAATATTGACACAGAATCTGTATAAACATGTCAATATTTACACAGAATCTGCGTAAACATGTAAATATTTACACAGAATCTGTAAAAACCAGTAAATATTTACACAGAATCTGTATATACCTGTAAATATTTTCACAGAATCTGTATGAACATGTAAATATTTACACAGAATCTGTATGAACATGTAAATATTTACAGAGAATCTGTATGAACGTGTAAATATTTACACAGAATCTGTATGAACATGTAAATGTTTACACAGACTCTGTATATACTTGTAAATATTTACACAGGATCAGAATGAACATGTAAATATTTACACTGAATCTGTATGAAATTGTACATGTTTACACAGAATCTGAATAAACATGTAAATATTTACACAGAAACTCTATAAACATGTAAATATTTACCAGAATCTGTAAAAACATGTAAATATTTACACAGAATCTGTATAAACATGAAAATAATTACAAAGAATCTGTGTGAACATGTAAATATTAACACAGAATCAGTATAAACATGTAAATATTTACACACAATCTGTGTAAACATGTAAATATTTCTACAGAATGTGTATGAACATGTAAATATTTACACAGAATGTATATAAACATGCAAATATTTACACAGAATCTGTAAAAACCAGCAAATATTTACACAGAATCTTTAAATCCTGTAAATATTTACACAGAATCTGTATAAACATGTCAATATTTACAAAGAATCTGTATAAACATGTCAATATTTACACAGAATGTGTATGAACATGAAAACATTTACACAGAATCTGTATAAACATGTTAATATTTAAACAGAATCTTTATAAACATGTAAATATTTACACAGAATCGGTATAAATATGTAAATATTTATACAGAATCTGTATAAACATGTAAATATTTACACAGAATCTGTATAAAAATGTAAATATTCACACAGAATCTCTATAAACATGTAAATATTTACACAGAATCTGTATAAACATGTCAATATTTACACAGAATCTGTATAAACATGTAAATATTTACACAGAATCTGTATAAACATGTCAATATTTACACAGAATCTGTATAAACATGTAAATATTTACACAGAATCTGTATGAACATGTCAATATTTACACAGAATATGTATGGACATGTAAATATTTACACAGAATCTGTATAAACATGTCAATATTTACACCGAATCTGCATAAACATGATAATATTTACACAGAATCTGTATAAACATGTAAATATTTACACAGAATCTGTATAAACATGTAAATATTTACACAGAATCTGTATAAACCTGTAAATATTTACACAGAATGTGTATGAACATGTAAATATTTACACAGAATCTGTATAAACATGTAAATATTTACACAGAATCTGTATACACATGTAAATATTTACACAGAATCTGTATAAACATGTGAATATTTTCACAGTATGTGTGAACATGTAAATATTTACACAGAATGTGTATAAACATGTAAATATTTACACAGAATCTGTAAAAACCAGTAAATATTTACACAGAATCTTTAAATCCTGTAAATATTTACACAGAATCTGTATGAACATGTCAATATTTACACAGAATCTGTATAAACATGTCAATATTTACACTGAATCTGTATTAACATGTCAATATTTACACAGAATCTGTATAAACATGTAAATGTTTACACAGAATCTGTAAAAACCAGTAAATATTTACACAGAATATTTAAAAACCTGTAAATATTTACACAGTATCTGTATAAACATGTCAATAATTACACAGAATCTGTATAAACATGTCAATATTTACACAGAATCAGTATAAACATGAAAATATTTACAAAGAATCTGTATAAACATGTTAATATTTACACAGAATTTTTATAAACATGTAAATATTTACACAGAATCTTTATAAACATGTAAATATTTACACAGAATCTGTATAAATATGTAAATATTTACAAAGAATCTGTATAAAAATGTAAATATTTACACAGAATATGTATAAACATGTAAATATTCACACAGAATCTGTATAAATATGTAAATATTTACACCGAATCTGTATAAACATGTAAATATTTAGACAGAATCAGTATAAACATGTAAATATTTACACAGAATCTGTATAAACATGTAAATATTTACACAGAATCTGTATAAACATGTAAATATTTACACAGAATCTGTATAAACATGTAAATATTTACACAGAATCTGTATAAACATGTAAATATTTACACAGAATCTGTATAAACATGTAAATATTTAGAAAGAATCTGTATAAACATGTCAATATTTACACAGAATCTGTATAAACATGTAAATATTTACACAGAATCTGTATGAACATGTAAATATTGACACAGAATCTGTATAAACATGTCAATATTTACACAGAATCTGCGTAAACATGTAAATATTTACACAGAATCTGTAAAAACCAGTAAATATTTACACAGAATCTGTATATACCTGTAAATATTTACACAGAATCTGTATGAACATGTAAATATTTACACAGAATCTGTATGAACATGTAAATGTTTACACAGACTCTGTATATACTTGTAAATATTTACACAGGATCAGTATGAACATGTAAATATTTACACTGAATCTGTATGAAATTGTAAATGTTTACACAGAATCTGAATAAACATGTAAATATTTACACAGAAACTCTATAAACATGTAAATATTTACCAGAATCTGTAAAAACATGTAAATATTTACACATAATCTGTATAAACATGAAAATAATTACAAAGAATCTGTGTGAACATGTAAATATTAACACAGAATCAGTATAAACATGTAAATATTTACACACAATCTGTGTAAACATGTAAATATTTCTACAGAATGTGTATGAACATGTAAATATTTACACAGAATGTATATAAACATGTAAATATTTACACAGAATCTGTAAAAACCAGCAAATATTTACACAGAATCTTTAAATCCTGTAAATATTTACACAGAATCTGTATAAACATGTCAATATTTACAAAGAATCAGTATAAACATGTCAATATTTACACAGAATGTGTATGAACATGAAAACATTTAGACACAATCTGTATAAACATGTTAATATTTAAACAGAATCTTAATAAACATGTAAATATTTACACAGAATCGGTATAAATATGTAAATATTTACACAGAATCTGTATAAACATGTAAATATTTACACAGAATCTGTATAAAAATGTAAATATTCACACAGAATCTCTATAAACATGTAAATATTTACACAGAATCTGTATAAACATGTCAATATTTACACAGAATCTGTATAAACATGTAAATATTTACACAGAATCTGTATAAACATGTCAATATTTACACAGAATCTGTATAAACATGTAAATATTTACAGAGAATCTGTATGAACATGTCAATATTTACACAGAATCTGTATGAACATGTAAATATTTACACAGAATGTGTATAAACATGTCAATATTTACACCGAATCTGCATAAACATGAAAATATTTACACAGAATCTGTATAAACATGTAAATATTTACACAGAATCTGTATAAACATGCAAATATTTACACAGAATCTGTATAAACCTGTAAATATTTACACAGAATCTGTATGAACATGTAAATATTTACACAGAATCTGTATGAACATGTAAATATTTACACAGAATCTGTATAAAAATGTAAATTTTTACACAGAATCTGTATAAACATGTAAATATTTACACAGAATCTGTATAAACATGTAAATATTTACACAGAATCTCTATAAACATGTAAATATATACACAGTATGTGTGAACATGTAAATATTTACACAGAATGTGTATAAACATGTAAATATTTACACAGAATCTGTAAAAACCAGTAAATATTTACACAAAATCTTTAAATCCTGTAAATATTTACACAGAATCTGTATAAACATGTCAATATTTACACAGAATCTGTATAAACATGTAAATATTTACACAGAATCTGTTCGAGCATGTAAATATTTACACCGAATCTGTATAAACATGTAAATATTTAGACAGAATCAGTATAAACATGTAAATATTTACACAGAATCTGTATAAACATGTAAATATTTACACAGAATCTGTATAAACATGTAAATATTTACACAGAATCTGTATAAACATGTAAATATTCAAACAGAATCTCTATAAACATGTAAATATTAACAAAGAATCTGTATAAACATCTCAATATTTACACACAATCTGTATAAACATGTAAATATTTACACAGAATCTGTAAAAACCAGTAAATATTTACAAAGAATCTTTAAAAACCTGTAAACATTTACACAGTATCTGTATAAACATGTCAATAATTACACAGAATCTGTATAAACATGTCAATATTTACACAGAATCAGTATAAACATGAAAATATTTACACAGAATCTGTATAAACACGTTAATATTTACACAGAATTTTTATAAACATGTAAATATTTACACAGAATCTTTATAAACATGTAAATATTTACACATAATCTGAATAAATATGTAAATATTTACAAAGAATCTGTATAAAAATGTAAATATTTACACAGAATATGTATAAACATGTAAATATTCACACAGAATCTGTATAAACATGTAAATATTTACACAGAATCTGTATAAACATGTAAATATTTAGACAGACTCTGTATTAACATGTCAATATTTACACAGAATCTGTATAAACATGTAAATATTTACACAGAATCTGTTCGAGCATGTAAATATTTACACCGAATCTTTATAAACATGTAAATATTTAGACAGAATCAGTATAAACATGTAAATATTTACACAGAATCTGTATAAACATGTAAATATTTACACAGAATCTGTATTAACATGTAAATATTTACACATAATCTGTATAAACATGTAAATATTTACACAGAATCTGTATAAACATGTAAATATTTAGAAAGAATCTGTATAAACATGTCAATATTTACACAGAATCTGTATAAACATGTAAATATTTACACAGAATCTGTATGAACATGTAAATATTGACACAGAATCTGTATAAACATGTCAATATTTACACAGAATCTGCCTAAACATGTAAATATTTACACAGAATCTGTAAAAACCAGTAAATATTTACACAGAATCTGTATATACCTGTAAATATTTACACAGAATCTGTATGAACATGTAAATATTTACACAGAATCTGTATGAACATGTAAATGTTTACACAGACTCTGTATATACTTGTAAATATTTACACAGGATCTGTATGAACATTTAATATTTACACTGAATCTGTATGAAATTGTAAATGTTTACACAGAATCTGAATAAACATGTAAATATTTAAACAGAAACTCTATAAACATGTAAATATTTACCAGAATCTGTAAAAACATGTAAATATTTACACATAATCTGTATAAACATGAAAATAATTACAAAGAATCTGTGTGAACATGTAAATATTAACACAGAATCAGTATAAACATGTAAATATTTACACACAATCTGTGTAAACATGTAAATATTTCTACAGAATGTGTATGAACATGTAAATATTTACACAGAATGTATATAAACATGTAAATATTTACACAGAATCTGTAAAAACCAGCAAATATTTACACAGAATCTTTAAATCCTGTAAATATTTACACAGAATCTGTATAAACATGTCAATATTTACAAAGAATCTGTATAAACATGTCAATATTTACACAGAATGTGTATGAACATGAAAACATTTACACAGAATCTGTATAAACATGTTAATATTTAAACAGAATCTTAATAAACATGTAAATATTTACACAGAATCGGTATAAATATGTAAATATTTACACAGAATCTGTATAAACATGTAAATATTTACACAGAATCTGTATAAAAATGTAAATATTCACACAGAATCTCTATAAACATGTAAATATTTACACAGAATCTGTATAAACATGTCAATATTTACACAGAATCTGTATAAACATGTAAATATTTACACAGAATCTGTATAAACATGTCAATATTTACACAGAATCTGTATAAACATGTAAATATTTACAGAGAATCTGTATGAACATGTCAATATTTACACAGAATCTGTATGAACATGTAAATATTTACACAGAATGTGTATAAACATGTCAATATTTACACCGAATCTGCATAAACATGAAAATATTTACACAGAATCTGTATAAACATGTAAATATTTACACAGAATCTGTATAAACATGCAAATATTTACACAGAATCTGTATAAACCTGTAAATATTTACACAGAATCTGTATGAACATGTAAATATTTACACAGAATCTGTATGAACATGTAAATATTTACACAGAATCTGTATAAAAATGTAAATTTTTACACAGAATCTGTATAAATATGTAAATATTTACACAGAATCTGTATAAACATGTAAATATTTACACAGAATCTCTATAAACATGTAAATATATACACAGTATGTGTGAACATGTAAATATTTACACAGAATGTGTATAAACATGTAAATATTTACACAGAATCTGTAAAAACCAGTAAATATTTACACAAAATCTTTAAATCCTGTAAATATTTACACAGAATCTGTATAAACATGTCAATATTTACACAGAATCTGTATAAACATGTAAATATTTACACAGAATCTGTTCGAGCATGTAAATATTTACACCGAATCTGTATAAACATGTAAATATTTAGACAGAATCAGTATAAACATGTAAATATTTACACAGAATCTGTATAAACATGTAAATATTTACACAGAATCTGTATAAACATGTAAATATTTACACAGAATCTGTATAAACATGTAAATATTCAAACAGAATCTCTATAAACATGTAAATATTAACAAAGAATCTGTATAAACATCTCAATATTTACACAGAATCTGTATAAACATGTAAATATTTACACAGAATCTGTAAAAACCAGTAAATATTTACAAAGAATCTTTAAAAACCTGTAAATATTTACACAGTATCTGTATAAACATGTCAATAATTACACAGAATCTGTATAAACATGTCAATATTTACACAGAATCAGTATAAACATGAAAATATTTACACAGAATCTGTATAAACACGTTAATATTTACACAGAATTTTTATAAACATGTAAATATTTACACAGAATCTTTATAAACATGTAAATATTTACACATAATCTGTATAAATATGTAAATATTTACAAAGAATCTGTATAAAAATGTAAATATTTACACAGAATATGTATAAACATGTAAATATTCACACAGAATCTGTATAAACATGTAAATATTTACACAGAATCTGTATAAACATGTAAATATTTAGACAGACTCTGTATTAACATGTCAATATTTACACAGAATCTGTATAAACATGTAAATATTTACACAGAATCTGTTCGAGCATGTAAATATTTACACCGAATCTTTATAAACATGTAAATATTTAGACAGAATCAGTATAAACATGTAAATATTTACACAGAATCTGTATAAACATGTAAATATTTACACAGAATCTGTATTAACATGTAAATATTTACACATAATCTGTATAAACATGTAAATATTTACACAGAATCTGTATAAACATGTAAATATTTAGAAAGAATCTGTATAAACATGTCAATATTTACACAGAATCTGTATAAACATGTAAATATTTACACAGAATCTGTATGAACATGTAAATATTGACACAGAATCTGTATAAACATGTCAATATTTACACAGAATCTGCGTAAACATGTAAATATTTACACAGAATCTGTAAAAACCAGTAAATATTTACACAGAATCTGTATATACCTGTAAATATTTACACAGAATCTGTATGAACATGTAAATATTTACACAGAATCTCTATGAACATGTAAATATTTACAGAGAATCTGTATGAACGTGTAAATATTTACAGAGAATCTGTATGAACATGTAAATGTTTACACAGACTCTGTATATACTTGTAAATATTTACACAGGATCAGTATGAACATGTAAATATTTACACTGAATCTGTATGAAATTGTAAATGTTTACACAGAATCTGAATAAACATGTAAATATTTACACAGAAACTCTATAAACATGTAAATATTTACCAGAATCTGTAAAAACATGTAAATATTTACACAGAATCTGTATAAACATGAAAATAATTACAAAGAATCTGTGTGAACATGTAAATATTAACACAGAATCAGTATAAACATGTAAATATTTACACACAATCTGTGTAAACATGTAAATATTTCTACAGAATGTGTATGAACATGTAAATATTTACACAGGATGTATATAAACATGTAAATATTTACACAGAATGTGTAAAAACCAGCAAATATTTACACAGAATCTTTAAATCCTGTAAATATTTACACAGAATCTGTATAAACATGTCAATATTTACAAAGAATCTGTATAAACATGTCAATATTTACAAAGAATGTGTATGAACATGAAAATATTTACACAGAATCTGTATAAACATGTTAATATTTAAACAGAATCTTTATAAACATGTAAATATTTACACAGAATCGGTATAAATATGTAAATATTTACACAGAATCTGTATAAACATGTAAATATTTACACAGAATCTGTATAAAAATGTAAATATTCACACAGAATCTCTATAAACATGTAAATATTTACACATAATCTGTATAAACATGTAAATATTTACACAGAATCTGTATAAACATGTAAATATTTAGAAAGAATCTGTATAAACATGTCAATATTTACACAGAATCTGTATAAACATGTAAATATTTACACAGAATCTGTATGAACATGTAAATATTGACACAGAATCTGTATAAACATGTCAATATTTACACAGAATCTGCGTAAACATGTAAATATTTACACAGAATCTGTAAAAACCAGTAAATATTTACACAGAATCTGTATATACCTGTAAATATTTACACAGAATCTGTATGAACATGTAAATATTTACACAGAATCTGTATGAACATGTAAATATTTACAGAGAATCTGTATGAACGTGTAAATATTTACACAGAATCTGTATGAACATGTAAATGTTTACACAGACTCTGTATATACTTGTAAATATTTACACAGGATCAGAATGAACATGTAAATATTTACACTGAATCTGTATGAAATTGTACATGTTTACACAGAATCTGAATAAACATGTAAATATTTACACAGAAACTCTATAAACATGTAAATATTTACCAGAATCTGTAAAAACATGTAAATATTTACACAGAATCTGTATAAACATGAAAATAATTACAAAGAATCTGTGTGAACATGTAAATATTAACACAGAATCAGTATAAACATGTAAATATTTACACACAATCTGTGTAAACATGTAAATATTTCTACAGAATGTGTATGAACATGTAAATATTTACACAGAATGTATATAAACATGTAAATATTTACACAGAATCTGTAAAAACCAGCAAATATTTACACAGAATCTTTAAATCCTGTAAATATTTACACAGAATCTGTATAAACATGTCAATATTTACAAAGAATCTGTATAAACATGTCAATATTTACACAGAATGTGTATGAACATGAAAACATTTACACAGAATCTGTATAAACATGTTAATATTTAAACAGAATCTTTATAAACATGTAAATATTTACACAGAATCGGTATAAATATGTAAATATTTACACAGAATCTGTATAAACATGTAAATATTTACACAGAATCTGTATAAAAATGTAAATATTCACACAGAATCTCTATAAACATTTAAATATTTACACAGAATCTGTATAAACATGTCAATATTTACACCGAATCTGCATAAACATGAAAATATTTACACAGAATCTATATAAACATGTCAATATTTACACAGAATCTGTATAAACATGTAAATATTTACACAGAATCTGTATAAACCTGTAAATATTTACACAGAATCTGTATGAACATGTAAATATTTACACAGAATCTGTATGAACATGTAAATATTTACACAGAATCTGTATGAACATGTAAATGTTTACACAGAATCTGTATAAAAATGTAAATTTTTACACAGAATCTGTATAAACATGTAAATATTTACACAGAATCTGTATAAACATGTAAATATTTACACAGAATCTCTATAAACATGTAAATATATACACAGTATGTGTGAACATGTAAATTTTTACACAGAATGTATATAAACATGTAAATATTTACACAGAATCTGTAAAAACCAGTAAATATTTACACAAAATCTTTAAATCCTGTAAATATTTACACAGAATCTGTATAAACATGTCAATATTTACACAGAATCTGTATAAACATGTAAATATTTACACAGAATCTGTTCGAGCATGTAAATATTTACACCGAATCTGTATAAACATGTAAATATTCACACAGAATCTCTATAAACATGTAAATATTAACACAGAATCTGTATAAACATGTCAATATTTACACAGAATCTGTATAAACATGTAAATATTTACACAGAATCTGTAAAAACCAGTAAATATTTACAAAGAATCTTTAAAAACCTGTAAATATTTACACAGTATCTGTATAAACATGTCAATAATTACACAGAATCTGTATAAACATGTCAATATTTACACAGAATCAGTATAAACATGAAAATATTTACACAGAATCTGTATAAACACGTTAATATTTACACAGAATTTTTATAAACATGTAAATATTTACACAGAATCTTTATAAACATGTAAATATTTACACATAATCTGTATAAATATGTAAATATTTACAAAGAATCTGTATAAAAATGTAAATATTTACACAGAATATGTATAAACATGTAAATATTCACACAGAATCTGTATAAACATGTAAATATTTACACAGAATCTGCATAAACATGTAAATATTTACACAGACTCTGTATTAACATGTCAATATTTACACAGAATCTGTATATACATGTAAATATTTACACAGAATCTGTTCGGGCATGTAAATATTTACACCGAATCTTTATAAACATGTAAATATTTAGACAGAATCAGTATAAACATGTAAATATTTACACAGAATCTGTATAAACATGTAAATATTTACACAGAATCTGTATTAACATGTAAATATTTACACATAATCTGTATAAACATGTAAATATTTACACAGAATCTGTATAAACATGTAAATATTTAGAAAGAATCTGTATAAACATGTCAATATTTACACAGAATCTGTATAAACATGTAAATATTTACACAGAATCTGTATGAACATGTAAATATTGACACAGAATCTGTATAAACATGTCAATATTTACACAGAATCTGCGTAAACCTGTAAATATTTACACAGAATCTGTATAAACCTGTAAATATTTACACAGAATCTCTATAAACCCCTAAATATTTACACAGTGTCTGTATAAACCTGTAAATATTTACACAGAATCTGTATGAGCATGTAAATATTTACACATAATCTGTATAAACATGTCAATATTTACACAGAATCTGTATAAACATGAAAATATTTACACAGAATCCCAATAAACATGTAAATATTTACACACAATCAGTATGAACATGTAAATATTTACACAGAATCTGTATAAACATGTAAATATTTACACAGAATGTGTATGAAAACGTAAATATTTACACAGAATGTGTATAAACATGTAAATGTTTACACAGAATCTGTATAAACGTAAATATTTTTACAGAATCTCTAAAAACATGTAAATATTTACACAGAATCTTTATAAACATGTCATTATTTACACAGAATCTGTATAAACATGTAAATATTTACAAAGAATCTGTATAAACATGTAAATATTTACACAGAATCTGTATAGACATGTAAATATTTACACAGAATCTGTGTAAACATGTAAATATTTACACAGAAACTTTATGAACAGGTACATATTTACACAGAATCTTTATGAACAGGTACATATTTACACAGTATCTTTATGAACAGGTACATATTTACACAGAATCTGTATGAACAGGTACATATTTACACAAAATCTGTATCAACATGTAAATATATACACAGAATCTGTATAAACATATAAATATTTACACAGAATCTGTATAAACATGTAAATATTTACAAAGAATCTGTATAAACATGTCAATATTTACACAGGATCTGTATAAACATCTCAATATTTACACAGAATCTTTATGAACATGTAAATATTTACACAGAATCTGTATAAACATGTCAATATTTACACAGAATCTGCATAAACCTGAAAATATTTACACAGAATCTGTATAAACATGTAAATATTTACACAGAATCTGTATAAACATGTAAATATTTACACAGAATCTGTATAAACCTGTAAATATTCACACAGAATCTATATAAACATTTCAATATTTACACAGAATCTGTATAAACATGTAAATATTTACACTGAATCAGTATAAACATGTAAATATTTACACAGAATCTGTATGAACCTGTAAATATTTACACAGAATCTGTATGAACATGTAAATATTTACACAGAATCTCTATGAACATGTAATTATTTACACAGAATCTGTATGAACAGGTACATATTTACACAGAATCTGTATGAACATGTCAATATTTACACAGAATCTGCATAAACATGAAAATATTTACACAGAATCTGTATCAACATGTAAATATTTACACAGAATCTGTACAAACATGTAAATATTTACACAGAATCTGTATGAACATGTAAATATTTACACAGAATCTGTATAAACATGAAATTATTCACACAGAATCTGTATAAACATGTAAATACACAGAATCTTTATAAACATGTAAATATTTACACAGAATCTGTTTAAACATGTAAATATTTACACAGAATCTGTTTAAACATGTAAATATTTACACAGAATCTGTATAAATATGTAAATATTTACACAGAATCTGTAAAAACCACTAAATATTAACACAGAATCTGTATATACCTGTAAATATTTACAGATTCTATATGAACATGTAAATATTTACACAGAATCTGTATGAACATGTAAATATTTACACAGAATCTGTATATATCTGTAAATATTTACAGCGAATCTGTATGAACATGTAAATATTTACACAGAATCTGTATAAACATGTAAATATTTACACAGAATCTGTATAAACATGTAAATATTCACACAGAATCTGTATAAACATGTAAATAGTTACACAGAATCTGTATAAACATGTAAATATTTACACAGAATCTGTATGAAGATGTAAATATTTACACAGAATGTGTATAAACATGAAAATATTTACACAGAATCTGCATAAACATGTTAATATTTACAGAGAATCTTTATAAACATGTAAATATTTACACAGAATCTGTATAAACTTGTAAATATTTACACAGAATCTGTAAAAACCTGCAAATATTTACTCAGAATCTTTAAAAACCTGTAAATATTTACACAGAATCTGTATAAACCCGTAAATATTTAAACAGAATCTGTATAAACCCCTAAATATTTACACAGTGTCCGTATAAACCTGTAAATATTTACACAGAATCTATATGAGCATGTAAATATTTACACATAATCTGTATAAACATGTCAATATTTACACATAATCTGTATAAACATGAAAATATTTACACAGAATCCCTATAAACATGTAAATATTTACACACAATCAGTATAAACATGTAAATATTTACACAGAATCTGCATAAACATGTAAATATTTACACAGAATCTGTATAAACATGTAAATATTTACACTTAATCTGTATAAACATGTAAATATTCATACAGAATTGATACGAACATGTAAATATTTACACAGAATCTGTAGGAACATGTATATATTTACATAGAATCTGTATGAACATGTAAATATTTACACAGAATCTGTATGAACATGTAAATATTTACACAGAATCTGTATGAACATGTAAATATTTACACAGAATCTGTATGAACAGGTACATATTTACACAGAATCTCTATCAACATGTAAATATTTACACAGAATCTGTATAAACATGTAAATATTTACAAAGAATCTGTATAAACATGTAAATATTTATGCAGAATCTGTATAAACATGTGAATATTTACAAAGAATCAGAGTAAAGATGTACATGTTTACCAAGATTCTGTATAAAGACGTAAATATTTACACCGAATCTGTAAAAACCTTTAAACATTTACACAGAATCTGTATAACTATGTAAATATTTACACAGAATCTGTATGAACATGTACATATTTACTCAGAATCTGTAAAAACCTGCAAATATTTACACAGAATCTTTAAAAACCTGTAAATATTTACACAGAATCTGTATAAACCTGTAAATATTTACACAGAATCTCTATAAACCCCTAAATATTTACACAGTGTCTGTATAAACCTGTAAATATTTACACAGAATCTGTATGAGCATGTAAATATTTACACATAATCTGTATAAACATGTCAATATTTACACAGAATCTGTATAAACATGAAAATATTTACACAGAATCCCAATAAACATGTAAATATTTACACACAATCAGTATGAACATGTAAATATTTACACAGAATCTGTATAAACATGTAAATATTTACACAGAATGTGTATGAAAACGTAAATATTTACACAGAATGTGTATAAACATGTAAATGTTTACACAGAATCTGTATAAACGTAAATATTTTTACAGAATCTCTAAAAACATGTAAATATTTACACAGAATCTTTATAAACATGTCATTATTTACACAGAATCTGTATAAACATGTAAATATTTACAAAGAATCTGTATAAACATGTAAATATTTACACAGAATCTGTATAGACATGTAAATATTTACACAGAATCTGTGTAAACATGTAAATATTTACACAGAAACTTTATGAACAGGTACATATTTACACAGAATCTTTATGAACAGGTACATATTTACACAGTATCTTTATGAACAGGTACATATTTACACAGAATCTGTATGAACAGGTACATATTTACACAAAATCTGTATCAACATGTAAATATATACACAGAATCTGTATAAACATATAAATATTTACACAGAATCTGTATAAACATGTAAATATTTACAAAGAATCTGTATAAACATGTCAATATTTACACAGGATCTGTATAAACATCTCAATATTTACACAGAATCTTTATGAACATGTAAATATTTACACAGAATCTGTATAAACATGTCAATATTTACACAGAATCTGCATAAACCTGAAAATATTTACACAGAATCTGTATAAACATGTAAATATTTACACAGAATCTGTATAAACATGTAAATATTTACACAGAATCTGTATAAACCTGTAAATATTCACACAGAATCTATATAAACATTTCAATATTTACACAGAATCTGTATAAACACGTAAATATTTACACTGAATCAGTATAAACATGTAAATATTTACACAGAATCTGTATGAACCTGTAAATATTTACACAGAATCTGTATGAACATGTAAATATTTACACAGAATCTCTATGAACATGTAATTATTTACACAGAATCTGTATGAACAGGTACATATTTACACAGAATCTGTATGAACATGTCAATATTTACACAGAATCTGCATAAACATGAAAATATTTACACAGAATCTGTATCAACATGTAAATATTTACACAGAATCTGTACAAACATGTAAATATTTACACAGAATCTGTATGAACATGTAAATATTTACACAGAATCTGTATAAACATGAAATTATTCACACAGAATCTGTATAAACATGTAAATATTTACACAGAATCTTTATAAACATGTAAATATTTACACAGAATCTGTTTAAACATGTAAATATTTACACAGAATCTGTTTAAACATGTAAATATTTACACAGAATCTGTATAAATATGTAAATATTTACACAGAATCTGTAAAAACCACTAAATATTAACACAGAATCTGTATATACCTGTAAATATTTACAGATTCTATATGAACATGTAAATATTTACACAGAATCTGTATGAACATGTAAATATTTACACAGAATCTGTATATATCTGTAAATATTTACAGCGAATCTGTATGAACATGTAAATATTTACACAGAATCTGTATAAACATGTAAATATTTACACAGAATCTGTATAAACATGTAAATATTCACACAGAATCTGTATAAACATGTAAATCGTTACACAGAATCTGTATAAACATGTAAATATTTACACAGAATCTGTATGAAGATGTAAATATTTACACAGAATGTGTATAAACATGAAAATATTTACACAGAATCTGCATAAACATGTTAATATTTACAAAGAATCTGTATAAATATGTAAATATTTACACAGAATCTGTAAAAACCACTAAATATTAACACAGAATCTGTATATACCGGTAAATATTTACAGAGAATCTCTATGAACATGTAAATATTTACAAAGAATCTGTATGAACATGTAAATATTTACACAGAATCTGTATATATCTGTAAATATTTACACCGAATCTGTATGAACATGTAAATATTTACACAGAATCTGTATAAACATGTAAATATTTACACAGAATCTGTATAAACATGTAAATATTCACACAGAATCTGTATAAACATGTAAATATTTACACAGAATCTGTATAAACATGTAAATATTTACGAAGAATCTGTATGAAGATGTAAATATTTACACAGAATGTGTATATACATGTAAATATTTACACAGAATCTCTAAAAAACAATAAATATTTACACCGAATCTTTAAAAACCTGTAAACATTTACAAGGAATATGTATGAACATGTACATATCAACACTGATTCTGTATCAACATGTAAATATTTACACAGAATATGTATGAACATGTAAATATTTATACAGAATCAGTATGGAAATGTAAATATTTACACAGAATCTGTATAAACATGTAAATATTTACACAGAATCTGTAGGAGCATGTAAATATTTACACCGAATCTTTATAAACATGTAAATATTTAGACAGAATTTGTGTAAACATGTAAATATTTACACATAATCTGTATAGACATGTAAATATTTACACAGAATCTGTATGAACATGTAAATATTTACACAGAATCTGTATAAACATGTAAATATTTACACAGAATCTGTATAAACATGTAAATATTTACAGAGAATCTGTATAAACATGTAAATATTTACAAAGAATCTGTACGAACATGTCAATATTTACACAGAATCTGTAAAAACATGTAAATATTTACACAGAATCTGTATGAACATGTAAATATTTACACAGAATCTGTATGAACATGTAAATATTTACACAGAATCTGTATAAAGATGTCAATATTTACACAGAATCTGCATAAACATGAACATATTTACACAGAATCTGTATAAACATGTAAATATTTACACAGAATCGGTATAAACATGTAAATATTTACAAAGAATCTGTATAAATATGTAAATATTTACACAGAATCTGTGTAAACATGTAAATATTTACAAAGAATCTGTATGAACATGTCAATATTTACACAGAATCTTTATAAACATGTAAATATTTACACAGAATCTGTAAGAATATGTAAATATTTACACAGAATCTGTATAAACATGTCAATATTTACACAGAATCTGCATAAACATGAAAATATTTACACAGAATCTGTATAAACATGTATATATTTACACAGAATCTGTATAGACATGAAAATATTTCTACAGAATGTATATAAACATGTAAATATTTATACAGAATTTGTATAAACATGTAAATATTTACACATAATCTTTATAAACATGTAAATATTTACACAGAATCTGTGTAAACATGTAAATATTTACAAAGAATCTGTATAAACATGTAAATATTTACAAAGAATCTGTATAAACATGTAAATATTTACACTTAATCTGTATAAACATGTAAATATTCATACAGAATCGATACGAACATGTAAATATTTACACAGAATCTGTAGGAACATGTATATATTTACATAGAATCTGAATAAACCTGTGAATATTTACACAGAATCTATATGAACCTGTAAGTATTTACACAGAATATGTATGAACATGTAAATATTCAAACAGAATCTGTATGAACATGTAACTATTTACACAGAATCTGTATAAACAGGTAAATATTTACACAGAATCTGTATGAACATGTAAATATTTACAAAGAATCTGTATGATCATGTAAATTTTTACAGAGAATCTGTATGAACATGTATATATTTACACAGTATCTGTATGAACATCTAAATATTTACACAGAATCTGTATCAACATGTAAATATTTACACAGAATCTGTATGAACATGTAAATATTTACACAGAATCTGTATGAACAGGTACATATTTACACAGAATCTGTATCAACATATAAATATTTACACAGAATCTGTATAAACATGTAAATATTCACGCAGAATCTGTATAAACATGTAAATATTTATGCAGAATCTGAATAAACATGTGAATATTTACAAAGAATCAGAGTAAAGATGTAAATATTTACCAAGATTCTGTATAAAGATGTAAATATTTACACCGAATCTGTAAAAACCTTTAAACATTTACACAGAATCTGTATAACTATGTAAATATTTACACAGAATCTGTATGAACATGTCAATATTTACACAGAATATGTATGAACATGTAAATATTTACACAGAATCTGTATAAACATGTCAATATTTACACCGAATCTCCATAAACATGATAATATTTACACAGAATCTGTATAAACATGTAAATATTTACACAGAATCTGTATAAGCATGTAAATATTTACACAGAATCTGTATAAACCTGTAAATATTTACACAGAATGTGTATGAACATGTAAATATTTACACAGAATCTGTATAAACATGTAAATATTTACACAGAATCTGTATAAACATGTAAATATTTACACAGAATCTGTATAAACATGTAAATATTTTCACAGTATGTGTGAACATGTAAATATTTACACAGAATGTGTATAAACATGTAAATATTTACACAGAATCTGTAAAAACCAGTAAATATTTACACAGAATCTTTAAATCCTGTAAATATTTACACAGAATCTGTATGAACATGTCAATATTTACACAGAATCTGTATAAACATGTCAATATTTACACTGAATCTGTATTAACATGTCAATATTTACACAGAATCTGTATAAACATGTAAATGTTTACACAGAATCTGTAAAAACCAGTAAATATTTACACAGAATCTTTAAAAACCTGTAAATATTTACACAGTATCTGTATAAACATGTCAATAATTACACAGAATCTGTATAAACATGTCAATATTTACACAGAATCAGTATAAACATGAAAATATTTACAAAGAATCTGTATAAACATGTTAATATTTACACAGAATTTTTATAAACATGTAAATATTTACACAGAATCTTTATAAACATGTAAATATTTACACAGAATCTGTATAAATATGTAAATATTTACAAAGAATCTGTATAAAAATGTAAATATTTACACAGAATATGTATAAACATGTAAATATTCACACAGAATCTGTATAAACATGTAAATATTTACACAGAATCTGTATGAACATGTAAATATTGACACAGAATCTGTATAAACATGTCAATATTTACACAGAATCCGCGTAAACATGTAAATATTTACACAGAATCTGTAAAAACCAGTAAATATTTACACAGAATCTGTATATACCTGTAAATATTTACACAGAATCTGTATGAACATGTAAATATTTAAACAGAATCTGTATGAACATGTAAATGTTTACACAGACTCTGTATATACTTGTAAATATTTACACAGGATCAGTATGAACATGTAAATATTTACACTGAATCTGTATGAAATTGTAAATGTTTACACAGAATCTGAATAAACATGTAAATATTTACACAGAAACTCTAAAAACATGTAAATATTTACCAGAATCTGTAAAAACATGTAAATATTTACACAGAATCTGTATAAACATGAAAATAATTACAAAGAATCTGTGTAAACATGTAAATATTAACACAGAATCAGTATAAACATGTAAATATTTACACACAATCTGTGTAAACATGTAAATATTTCTACAGAATGTGTATGAACATGTAAATATTTACACAGAATGTATATAAACATGTAAATATTTACACAGAATCTGTAAAAACCAGCAAATATTTACACAGAATCTTTAAATCCTGTAAATATTTACACAGAATCTGTATAAACATGTCAATATTTACAAAGAATCTGTATAAACATGTCAATATTTACACAGAATGTTTATGAACCTGTAAATATTTACACAGAATCTGTATGAACATGTAAATATTTACACAGAATCTCTATGAACATGTAATTATTTACACAGAATCTGTATGAACAGGTACATATTTACACAGAATCTGTATGAACATGTCAATATTTACACAGAATCTGCATAAACATGAAAATATTTACACAGAATCTGTATCAACATGTAAATATTTACACAGAATCTGTACAAACATGTAAATATTTACACAGAATCTGTATGAACATGTAAATATTTACACAGAATCTGTATAAACATGAAATTATTTACACAGAATCTGTATAAACATGTAAATATTTACACAGAATCTTTATAAACATGTAAATATTTACACAGAATCTGTTTAAACATGTAAATATTTACACAGAATCTGTATAAATATGTAAATATTTACACAGAATCTGTAAAAACCACTAAATATTAACACAGAATCTGTATATACCTGTAAATATTTACAGATTCTATATGAACATGTAAATATTTACACAGAATCTGTATGAACATGTAAATATTTACACAGAATCTGTATATATCTGTAAATATTTACACCGAATCTGTATGAACATGTAAATATTTACACAGAATCTGTATAAACATGTAAATATTTACACAGAATCTGTATAAACATGTAAATATTCACACAGAATCTGTATAAACATGTAAATAGTTACACAGAATCTGTATAAACATGTAAATATTTACACAGAATCTGTATGAAGATGTAAATATTTACACAGATTGTGTATAAACATGAAAATATTTACACAGAATCTGCATAAACATGTTAATATTTACAGAGAATCTTTATAAACATGTAAATATTTACACAGAATCTGTATAAACATGTAAATATTTACACAGAATCTGTATAAATATGTAAATATTTACACAGAATCTGTAAAAACCACTAAATATTAACACAGAATCTGTATATACCGGTAAATATTTACAGAGAATCTCTATGAACATGTAAATATTTACAAAGAATCTGTATGAACATGTAAATATTTACACAGAATCTGTATATATCTGTAAATATTTACACCGAATCTGTATGAACATGTAAATATTTACACAGAATCTGTATAAACATGTAAATATTTACACAGAATCTGTATAAACATGTAAATATTCACACAGAATCTGTATAAACATGTAAATATTTACACATAATCTGTATAAACATGTAAATATTTACGAAGAATCTGTATGAAGATGTAAATATTTACACAGAATGTGTATGTACATGTAAATATTTACACAGAATCTCTAAAAAACAGGAAATATTTACACCGAATCTTTAAAAACCTGTAAACATTTACAAGGAATATGTATGAACATGTACATATCAACACTGATTCTGTATCAACATGTAAATATTTACACAGAATATGTATGAACATGTAAATATTTATACAGAATCAGTATGGAAATGTAAATATTTACACAGAATCTGTATAAACATGTAAATATTTACACAGAATCTGTAGGAGCATGTAAATATTTACACCGAATCTTTATAAACATGTAAATATTTAGACAGAATTTGTGTAAACATGTAAATATTTACACATAATCTGTATAGACATGTAAATATTTACACAGAATCTGTATGAACATGTAAATATTTACACAGAATCTGTATAAACATGTAAATATTTACACAGAATCTGTATAAACATGTAAATATTTACAGAGAATCTGTATAAACATGTAAATATTTACAAAGAATCTGTACGAACATGTCAATATTTACACAGAATCTGTAAAAACATGTAAATATTTACACAGAATCTGTATAAGCATGTAAATATTTACACAGAATCTGTATAAACCTGTAAATATTTACACAGAATGTGTATGAACATGTAAATATTTACACAGAATCTGTATAAACATGTAAATATTTACACAGAATCTGTATAAACATGTAAATATTTACACAGAATCTGTATAAACATGTAAATATTTTCACAGTATGTGTGAACATGTAAATATTTACACAGAATGTGTATAAACATGTAAATATTTACACAGAATCTGTAAAAACCAGTAAATATTTACACAGAATCTTTAAATCCTGTAAATATTTACACAGAATCTGTATGAACATGTCAATATTTACACAGAATCTGTATAAACATGTCAATATTTACACTGAATCTGTATTAACATGTCAATATTTACACAGAATCTGTATAAACATGTAAATGTTTACACAGAATCTGTAAAAACCAGTAAATATTTACACAGAATCTTTAAAAACCTGTAAATATTTACACAGTATCTGTATAAACATGTCAATAATTACACAGAATCTGTATAAACATGTCAATATTTACACAGAATCAGTATAAACATGAAAATATTTACAAAGAATCTGTATAAACATGTTAATATTTACACAGAATTTTTATAAACATGTAAATATTTACACAGAATCTTTATAAACATGTAAATATTTACACAGAATCTGTATAAATATGTAAATATTTACAAAGAATCTGTATAAAAATGTAAATATTTACACAGAATATGTATAAACATGTAAATATTCACACAGAATCTGTATAAACATGTAAATATTTACACAGAATCTGTATGAACATGTAAATATTGACACAGAATCTGTATAAACATGTCAATATTTACACAGAATCCGCGTAAACATGTAAATATTTACACAGAATCTGTAAAAACCAGTAAATATTTACACAGAATCTGTATATACCTGTAAATATTTACACAGAATCTGTATGAACATGTAAATATTTAAACAGAATCTGTATGAACATGTAAATGTTTACACAGACTCTGTATATACTTGTAAATATTTACACAGGATCAGTATGAACATGTAAATATTTACACTGAATCTGTATGAAATTGTAAATGTTTACACAGAATCTGAATAAACATGTAAATATTTACACAGAAACTCTAAAAACATGTAAATATTTACCAGAATCTGTAAAAACATGTAAATATTTACACAGAATCTGTATAAACATGAAAATAATTACAAAGAATCTGTGTAAACATGTAAATATTAACACAGAATCAGTATAAACATGTAAATATTTACACACAATCTGTGTAAACATGTAAATATTTCTACAGAATGTGTATGAACATGTAAATATTTACACAGAATGTATATAAACATGTAAATATTTACACAGAATCTGTAAAAACCAGCAAATATTTACACAGAATCTTTAAATCCTGTAAATATTTACACAGAATCTGTATAAACATGTCAATATTTACAAAGAATCTGTATAAACATGTCAATATTTACACAGAATGTTTATGAACCTGTAAATATTTACACAGAATCTGTATGAACATGTAAATATTTACACAGAATCTCTATGAACATGTAATTATTTACACAGAATCTGTATGAACAGGTACATATTTACACAGAATCTGTATGAACATGTCAATATTTACACAGAATCTGCATAAACATGAAAATATTTACACAGAATCTGTATCAACATGTAAATATTTACACAGAATCTGTACAAACATGTAAATATTTACACAGAATCTGTATGAACATGTAAATATTTACACAGAATCTGTATAAACATGAAATTATTTACACAGAATCTGTATAAACATGTAAATATTTACACAGAATCTTTATAAACATGTAAATATTTACACAGAATCTGTTTAAACATGTAAATATTTACACAGAATCTGTATAAATATGTAAATATTTACACAGAATCTGTAAAAACCACTAAATATTAACACAGAATCTGTATATACCTGTAAATATTTACAGATTCTATATGAACATGTAAATATTTACACAGAATCTGTATGAACATGTAAATATTTACACAGAATCTGTATATATCTGTAAATATTTACACCGAATCTGTATGAACATGTAAATATTTACACAGAATCTGTATAAACATGTAAATATTTACACAGAATCTGTATAAACATGTAAATATTCACACAGAATCTGTATAAACATGTAAATAGTTACACAGAATCTGTATAAACATGTAAATATTTACACAGAATCTGTATGAAGATGTAAATATTTACACAGATTGTGTATAAACATGAAAATATTTACACAGAATCTGCATAAACATGTTAATATTTACAGAGAATCTTTATAAACATGTAAATATTTACACAGAATCTGTATAAACATGTAAATATTTACACAGAATCTGTATAAATATGTAAATATTTACACAGAATCTGTAAAAACCACTAAATATTAACACAGAATCTGTATATACCGGTAAATATTTACAGAGAATCTCTATGAACATGTAAATATTTACAAAGAATCTGTATGAACATGTAAATATTTACACAGAATCTGTATATATCTGTAAATATTTACACCGAATCTGTATGAACATGTAAATATTTACACAGAATCTGTATAAACATGTAAATATTTACACAGAATCTGTATAAACATGTAAATATTCACACAGAATCTGTATAAACATGTAAATATTTACACATAATCTGTATAAACATGTAAATATTTACGAAGAATCTGTATGAAGATGTAAATATTTACACAGAATGTGTATGTACATGTAAATATTTACACAGAATCTCTAAAAAACAGGAAATATTTACACCGAATCTTTAAAAACCTGTAAACATTTACAAGGAATATGTATGAACATGTACATATCAACACTGATTCTGTATCAACATGTAAATATTTACACAGAATATGTATGAACATGTAAATATTTATACAGAATCAGTATGGAAATGTAAATATTTACACAGAATCTGTATAAACATGTAAATATTTACACAGAATCTGTAGGAGCATGTAAATATTTACACCGAATCTTTATAAACATGTAAATATTTAGACAGAATTTGTGTAAACATGTAAATATTTACACATAATCTGTATAGACATGTAAATATTTACACAGAATCTGTATGAACATGTAAATATTTACACAGAATCTGTATAAACATGTAAATATTTACACAGAATCTGTATAAACATGTAAATATTTACAGAGAATCTGTATAAACATGTAAATATTTACAAAGAATCTGTACGAACATGTCAATATTTACACAGAATCTGTAAAAACATGTAAATATTTACACAGAATCTGTATGAACATGTAAATATTTACACAGAATCTGTATAAAGATGTCAATATTTACACAGAATCTGCATGAACATGAACATATTTACACAGAATCTGTATAAACATGTAAATATTTACACAGAATCGGTATAAACATGTAAATATTTACAAAGAATCTGTATAAACATGTAAATATTTACACAGAATCTGTGTAAACATGTAAATATTTACAAAGAATCTGTATGAACATGTCAATATTTTCACAGAATCTTTATAAACATGTAAATATTCACACAGAATCTGTATGAATATGTAAATATTTACACAGAATCTGTATAAACATGTCAATATTTACACAGAATCTGCATAAACATGAAAATATTTACACAGAATCTGTATAAACATGTAAATATTTACACAGAATCTGTATAGACATGTAAATATTTCTACAGAATGTATATAAACATGTAAATATTTATACAGAATTTGTATAAACATGTAAATATTTACACATAATCTTTATAAACATGTAAATATTTACACAGAATCTGTGTAAACATGTAAATATTTACAAAGAATCTGTATGAACATGTCAATATTTACACAGAATCTGTATAAACCTGTAAATATTTACACAGAATCTGTATAAATATGTAAATATTTACACAGAATCTATATAAACATGTCAATATTTACACAGAATCTCCATAAACATGACAATATTTACACATAATCTGCATAAACATGGATATATTTACACAGAATCTGCATAAACATGTAAATATTTACACAGAATCTGTATAAACATAAATATTTACACAGAATCTGTATAAACATGTAAATATTTACACAGAATCTGTACAAACATGTAAATATTTACACAGAATCTGTATGAACACGTTAATATTTACACAGAATCTGTATAAACATGAAAATATTTACACAGAATATGTATAAACACGTAAATATTTACACAGAATGTGTATAAACATCTAAATATTTACACAGAATCTTTATAAACATGTAAATATTTACACAGAATCTGTATAAACATGTAAATATTTACACAGAATCTGTATGAACATGTCAATATTTACACAGAATCTGTATAAACATGTCAATATTTACACTGAATCTGTATTAACATGTCAATATTTACACAGAATCTGTTTAAACATGTAAATGTTTACACAGAATCTGTAAAAACCAGTAAATATTTACACAGAATCTTTAAAAACCTGTAAATATTTACACAGTATCTGTATAAACATGTCAATAATTACACAGAATCTGTATAAACATGTCAATATTTACACAGAATCAGTATAAACATGAAAATATTTACAAAGAATCTGTATAAACATGTTAATATTTACACAGAATTTTTATAAACATGTAAATATTTACACAGAATCTTTATAAACATGTAAATATTTACACAGAATCTGTATAAATATGTAAATATTTACAAAGAATCTGTATAAAAATGTAAATATTTACACAGAATATGTATAAACATGTAAATATTCACACAGAATCTGTGTAAACATGTAAATATTTACACAGAATCTGTATGAACATGTAAATATTGACACAGAATCTGTATAAACATGTCAATATTTACACAGAATCCACGTAAACATGTAAATATTTACACAGAATCTGTAAAAACCAGTAAATATTTACACAGAATCTGTATATACCTGTAAATATTTACACAGAATCTGTATGAACATGTAAATATTTAAACAGAATCTGTATGAACATGTAAATGTTTACACAGACTCTGTATATACTTGTAAATATTTACACAGGATCAGTATGAACATGTAAATATTTACACTGAATCTGTATGAAATTGTAAATGTTTACACAGAATCTGAATAAACATGTAAATATTTACACAGAAACTCTAAAAACATGTAAATATTTACCAGAATCTGTAAAAACATGTAAATATTTACACAGAATCTGTATAAACATGAAAATAATTACAAAGAATCTGTGTAAACATGTAAATATTAACACAGAATCAGTATAAACATGTAAATATTTACACACAATCTGTGTAAACATGTAAATATTTCTACAGAATGTGTATGAACATGTAAATATTTACACAGAATGTATATAAACATGTAAATATTTACACAGAATCTGTAAAAACCAGCAAATATTTACACAGAATCTTTAAATCCTGTAAATATTTACACAGAATCTGTATAAACATGTCAATATTTACAAAGAATCTGTATAAACATGTCAATATTTACACAGAATGTTTATGAACCTGTAAATATTTACACAGAATCTGTATGAACATGTAAATATTTACACAGAATCTCTATGAACATGTAATTATTTACACAGAATCTGTATGAACAGGTACATATTTACACAGAATCTGTATGAACATGTCAATATTTACACAGAATCTGCATAAACATGAAAATATTTACACAGAATCTGTATAAACATGTAAATACTTACACAGAATCTGTACAAACATGTAAATATTTACACAGAATCTGTATGAACATGTAAATATTTACACAGAATCTGTATAAACATGAAATTATTTACACAGAATCTGTATAAACATGTAAATATTTACACAGAATCTTTATAAACATGTAAATATTTACACAGAATCTGTTTAAACATGTAAATATTTACACAGAATCTGTATAAATATGTAAATATTTACACAGAATCTGTAAAAACCACTAAATATTAACACAGAATCTGTATATACCTGTAGATATTTACAGATTCTATATGAACATGTAAATATTTACACAGAATCTGTATGAACATGTAAATATTTACACAGAATCTGTATATATCTGTAAATATTTACACCGAATCTGTATGAACATGTAAATATTTACACAGAATCTGTATAAACATGTAAATATTTACACAGAATCTGTATAAACATGTAAATATTCACACAGAATCTGTATAAACATGTAAATAGTTACACAGAATCTGTATAAACATGTAAATATTTACACAGAATCTGTATGAAGATGTAAATATTTACACAGATTGTGTATAAACATGAAAATATTTACACAGAATCTGCATAAACATGTTAATATTTACAGAGAATCTTTATAAACATGTAAATATTTACACAGAATCTGTATAAACATGTAAATATTTACACAGAATCTGTATAAATATGTAAATATTTACACAGAATCTGTAAAAACCACTAAATATTAACACAGAATCTGTATATACCGGTAAATATTTACAGAGAATCTCTATGAACATGTAAATATTTACAAAGAATCTGTATGAACATGTAAATATTTACACAGAATCTGTATATATCTGTAAATATTTACACCGAATCTGTATGAACATGTAAATATTTACACAGAATCTGTATAAACATGTAAATATTTACACAGAATCTGTATAAACATGTAAATATTCACACAGAATCTGTATAAACATGTAAATATTTACACATAATCTGTATAAACATGTAAATATTTACGAAGAATCTGTATGAAGATGTAAATATTTACACAGAATGTGTATGTACATGTAAATATTTACACAGAATCTCTAAAAAACAGGAAATATTTACACCGAATCTTTAAAAACCTGTAAACATTTACAAGGAATATGTATGAACATGTACATATCAACACTGATTCTGTATCAACATGTAAATATTTACACAGAATATGTATGAACATGTAAATATTTATACAGAATCAGTATGGAAATGTAAATATTTACACAGAATCTGTATAAACATGTAAATATTTACACAGAATCTGTAGGAGCATGTAAATATTTACACCGAATCTTTATAAACATGTAAATATTTAGACAGAATTTGTGTAAACATGTAAATATTTACACATAATCTGTATAGACATGTAAATATTTACACAGAATCTGTATGAACATGTAAATATTTACACAGAATCTGTATAAACATGTAAATATTTACACAGAATCTGTATAAACATGTAAATATTTACAGAGAATCTGTATAAACATGTAAATATTTACAAAGAATCTGTACGAACATGTCAATATTTACACAGAATCTGTAAAAACATGTAAATATTTACACAGAATCTGTATGAACATGTAAATATTTACACAGAATCTGTATGAACATGTAAATATTTACACAGAATCTGTATAAAGATGTCAATATTTACACAGAATCTGCATGAACATGAACATATTTACACAGAATCTGTATAAACATGTAAATATTTACACAGAATCGGTATAAACATGTAAATATTTACAAAGAATCTGTATAAACATGTAAATATTTACACAGAATCTGTGTAAACATGTAAATATTTACAAAGAATCTGTATGAACATGTCAATATTTTCACAGAATCTTTATAAACATGTAAATATTTACACAGAATCTGTATGAATATGTAAATATTTACACAGAATCTGTATAAACATGTCAATATTTACACAGAATCTGCATAAACATGAAAATATTTACACAGAATCTGTATAAACATGTAAATATTTACACAGAATCTGTATAGACATGTAAATATTTCTACAGAATGTATATAAACATGTAAATATTTATACAGAATTTGTATAAACATGTAAATATTTACACATAATCTTTATAAACATGTAAATATTTACACAGAATCTGTGTAAACATGTAAATATTTACAAAGAATCTGTATGAACATGTCAATATTTACACAGAATCTGTATAAACCTGTAAATATTTACACAGAATCTGTATAAATATGTAAATATTTACACAGAATCTGTATAAACATGTCAATATTTACACAGAATCTCCATAAACATGACAATATTTACACATAATCTGCATAAACATGGATATATTTACACAGAATCTGCATAAACATGTAAATATTTACACAGAATCTGTATAAACATAAATATTTACACAGAATCTGTATAAACATGTAAATATTTACACAGAATCTGTACAAACATGTAAATATTTACACAGAATCTGTATGAACACGTTAATATTTACACAGAATCTGTATAAACATGAAAATATTTACACAGAATATGTATAAACACGTAAATATTTACACAGAATGTGTATAAACATCTAAATATTTACACAGAATCTTTATAAACATGTAAATATTTACACAGAATCTGTATAAACATGTAAATATTTACACAGAATCTGTATGAACATGTAAATATTTACACAGAATCTGTATGAACATGTAAATATTTCCACAGAATCTGTATAAATATGTCAATATTTACACAGAATCTGCATAAACATGAACATATTTACACAGAATCGGTATAAACATGTAAATATTTACACAGAATCTGTATAAACATGTAAATATTTACAGAGAATCTGTATAAACATGTAAATATTTACAAAGAATCTGTATGAAGATGTCAATATTTCCACAGAATCTGTATAAACGTAAATATTTACACAGAATCTGTATAAACATGTAAATATTTACACAGAATGTGTATGAACATGTAAATATTTACACAGAATGTGTATAAACATGTAAATATTTACACAGAATCTGTAAAAACCAGTAAATATTTACACAGAATCTTTAAAAACCTGTAAATATTTACACAGAATATGTATGAACATGTACATATCAACACAGATTCTGTATCAACATGTAAATATTTACACAGAATCTGTATGAACATGTAAATAATTACAAAGTATCTGTATGAACATGTAAATATTTACACAGAATCTGTATAAACATGTAAATATTTACACAGAATCTGTATAAACATGTAAATATTTACAGAGAATCTGTATAAACATGTAAATATTTACAAAGAATCTGTACGAACATGTCAATATTTACACAGAATCTGTATAAACATGTAAATATTTACACAGAATCTGTATGAACAAGTAAATATTTACACAGAATCTGTATGAACATGTAAATATTTACACAGAATCTGTATAAAGATGTCAATATTTACACAGAATCTGCATAAACATGAACATATTTACACAGAATCTGTATAAACATGTATATATTTACACAGAATCGGTATAAACATGTAAATATTTACACAGAATCTGTATAAACATGTAAATATTTACACAGAATCTGTGTAAACATGTAAATATTTACAAAGAATCTGTATGAACATGTCAATATTTACACAGAATCTGTATAAACATGTAAATATTTACACAGAATCTGTATGAATATGTAAATATTTACACAGAATCTGTATAAACATGTCAATATTTACACAGAATCTACATAAACATGAAAATATTTACACAGAATCTGTATAAACATGTAAATATTTACACAGAATCTGTATAGACATGTAAATATTTCTACAGAATGTATATAAACATGTAAATATTTTTACAGAATTTGTGTAAACATGTAAATATTTACACATAATCTTTATAAACATGTAAATATTTACACAGAATCTGTGTAAACATGTAAATATTTACAAAGAATCTGTCTGAACATGTCAATATTTACACAGAATATGTATAAACCTGTAAATATTTCCACAGAATCTGTATACATATGTAAATATTTACACAGAATCTGTATAAATATGTAAATATTTACACAGAATCTGTATAAACATGTCAATTTTTACACAGAATCTTTATAAACATGTAAATATTTACACATAATCTGTATAAACATGTAAATATTTACACAGAATCTGTATGAACATGTAAATATTTACACAGAATCTGTATGAACATGTAAATATTTACACAGAATCTGTATAAAGATGTCAATATTTACACAGAATCTGCATAAACATGAACATATTTACACAGAATCTGTATAAACATGTAAATATTTACACAGAATCTGTATAAACATGTAAATATTTAAAGAGAATCTGTATAAACATGTAAATATTTACACAGAATCTGTATATATCTGTAAATATTTACACCGAATCTGTATGAACATGTAAATATTTACACAGAATCTGTATAAACATGTAAATATTTACACAGAATCTGTATAAACATGTAAATATTCACACAGAATCTGTATAAACATGTAAATATTTACACATAATCTGTATAAACATGTAAATATTTACGAAGAATCTGTATGAAGATGTAAATATTTACACAGAATGTGTATGTACATGTAAATATTTACACAGAATCTCTAAAAAACAGGAAATATTTACACCGAATCTTTAAAAACCTGTAAACATTTACAAGGAATATGTATGAACATGTACATATCAACACTGATTCTGTATCAACATGTAAATATTTACACAGAATATGTATGAACATGTAAATATTTATACAGAATCAGTATGGAAATGTAAATATTTACACAGAATCTGTATAAACATGTAAATATTTACACAGAATCTGTAGGAGCATGTAAATATTTACACCGAATCTTTATAAACATGTAAATATTTAGACAGAATTTGTGTAAACATGTAAATATTTACACATAATCTGTATAGACATGTAAATATTTACACAGAATCTGTATGAACATGTAAATATTTACACAGAATCTGTATAAACATGTAAATATTTACACAGAATCTGTATAAACATGTAAATATTTACAGAGAATCTGTATAAACATGTAAATATTTACAAAGAATCTGTACGAACATGTCAATATTTACACAGAATCTGTAAAAACATGTAAATATTTACACAGAATCTGTATGAACATGTAAATATTTACACAGAATCTGTATGAACATGTAAATATTTACACAGAATCTGTATAAAGATGTCAATATTTACACAGAATCTGCATGAACATGAACATATTTACACAGAATCTGTATAAACATGTAAATATTTACACAGAATCGGTATAAACATGTAAATATTTACAAAGAATCTGTATAAACATGTAAATATTTACACAGAATCTGTGTAAACATGTAAATATTTACAAAGAATCTGTATGAACATGTCAATATTTTCACAGAATCTTTATAAACATGTAAATATTCACACAGAATCTGTATGAATATGTAAATATTTACACAGAATCTGTATAAACATGTCAATATTTACACAGAATCTGCATAAACATGAAAATATTTACACAGAATCTGTATAAACATGTAAATATTTACACAGAATCTGTATAGACATGTAAATATTTCTACAGAATGTATATAAACATGTAAATATTTATACAGAATTTGTATAAACATGTAAATATTTACACATAATCTTTATAAACATGTAAATATTTACACAGAATCTGTGTAAACATGTAAATATTTACAAAGAATCTGTATGAACATGTCAATATTTACACAGAATCTGTATAAACCTGTAAATATTTACACAGAATCTGTATAAATATGTAAATATTTACACAGAATCTATATAAACATGTCAATATTTACACAGAATCTCCATAAACATGACAATATTTACACATAATCTGCATAAACATGGATATATTTACACAGAATCTGCATAAACATGTAAATATTTACACAGAATCTGTATAAACATAAATATTTACACAGAATCTGTATAAACATGTAAATATTTACACAGAATCTGTACAAACATGTAAATATTTACACAGAATCTGTATGAACACGTTAATATTTACACAGAATCTGTATAAACATGAAAATATTTACACAGAATATGTATAAACACGTAAATATTTACACAGAATGTGTATAAACATCTAAATATTTACACAGAATCTTTATAAACATGTAAATATTTACACAGAATCTGTATAAACATGTAAATATTTACACAGAATCTGTATGAACATGTCAATATTTACACAGAATCTGTATAAACATGTCAATATTTACACTGAATCTGTATTAACATGTCAATATTTACACAGAATCTGTTTAAACATGTAAATGTTTACACAGAATCTGTAAAAACCAGTAAATATTTACACAGAATCTTTAAAAACCTGTAAATATTTACACAGTATCTGTATAAACATGTCAATAATTACACAGAATCTGTATAAACATGTCAATATTTACACAGAATCAGTATAAACATGAAAATATTTACAAAGAATCTGTATAAACATGTTAATATTTACACAGAATTTTTATAAACATGTAAATATTTACACAGAATCTTTATAAACATGTAAATATTTACACAGAATCTGTATAAATATGTAAATATTTACAAAGAATCTGTATAAAAATGTAAATATTTACACAGAATATGTATAAACATGTAAATATTCACACAGAATCTGTGTAAACATGTAAATATTTACACAGAATCTGTATGAACATGTAAATATTGACACAGAATCTGTATAAACATGTCAATATTTACACAGAATCCACGTAAACATGTAAATATTTACACAGAATCTGTAAAAACCAGTAAATATTTACACAGAATCTGTATATACCTGTAAATATTTACACAGAATCTGTATGAACATGTAAATATTTAAACAGAATCTGTATGAACATGTAAATGTTTACACAGACTCTGTATATACTTGTAAATATTTACACAGGATCAGTATGAACATGTAAATATTTACACTGAATCTGTATGAAATTGTAAATGTTTACACAGAATCTGAATAAACATGTAAATATTTACACAGAAACTCTAAAAACATGTAAATATTTACCAGAATCTGTAAAAACATGTAAATATTTACACAGAATCTGTATAAACATGAAAATAATTACAAAGAATCTGTGTAAACATGTAAATATTAACACAGAATCAGTATAAACATGTAAATATTTACACACAATCTGTGTAAACATGTAAATATTTCTACAGAATGTGTATGAACATGTAAATATTTACACAGAATGTATATAAACATGTAAATATTTACACAGAATCTGTAAAAACCAGCAAATATTTACACAGAATCTTTAAATCCTGTAAATATTTACACAGAATCTGTATAAACATGTCAATATTTACAAAGAATCTGTATAAACATGTCAATATTTACACAGAATGTTTATGAACCTGTAAATATTTACACAGAATCTGTATGAACATGTAAATATTTACACAGAATCTCTATGAACATGTAATTATTTACACAGAATCTGTATGAACAGGTACATATTTACACAGAATCTGTATGAACATGTCAATATTTACACAGAATCTGCATAAACATGAAAATATTTACACAGAATCTGTATAAACATGTAAATACTTACACAGAATCTGTACAAACATGTAAATATTTACACAGAATCTGTATGAACATGTAAATATTTACACAGAATCTGTATAAACATGAAATTATTTACACAGAATCTGTATAAACATGTAAATATTTACACAGAATCTTTATAAACATGTAAATATTTACACAGAATCTGTTTAAACATGTAAATATTTACACAGAATCTGTATAAATATGTAAATATTTACACAGAATCTGTAAAAACCACTAAATATTAACACAGAATCTGTATATACCTGTAGATATTTACAGATTCTATATGAACATGTAAATATTTACACAGAATCTGTATGAACATGTAAATATTTACACAGAATCTGTATAAACATGTAAATATTTACACAGAATCTGTATAAACATGTAAATATTCACACAGAATCTGTATAAACATGTAAATAGTTACACAGAATCTGTATAAACATGTAAATATTTACACAGAATCTGTATGAAGATGTAAATATTTACACAGATTGTGTATAAACATGAAAATATTTACACAGAATCTGCATAAACATGTTAATATTTACAGAGAATCTTTATAAACATGTAAATATTTACACAGAATCTGTATAAACATGTAAATATTTACACAGAATCTGTATAAATATGTAAATATTTACACAGAATCTGTAAAAACCACTAAATATTAACACAGAATCTGTATATACCGGTAAATATTTACAGAGAATCTCTATGAACATGTAAATATTTACAAAGAATCTGTATGAACATGTAAATATTTACACAGAATCTGTATATATCTGTAAATATTTACACCGAATCTGTATGAACATGTAAATATTTACACAGAATCTGTATAAACATGTAAATATTTACACAGAATCTGTATAAACATGTAAATATTCACACAGAATCTGTATAAACATGTAAATATTTACACATAATCTGTATAAACATGTAAATATTTACGAAGAATCTGTATGAAGATGTAAATATTTA
Organism: Pan troglodytes; assembly: GCF_028858775.2. Taxonomy (NCBI): domain Eukaryota; kingdom Metazoa; phylum Chordata; class Mammalia; order Primates; family Hominidae; genus Pan; species Pan troglodytes. The sequence goes on along the minus strand of NC_072420.2, from coordinate 9,558,212 downwards.
CACAGAATGTGTATGTACATGTAAATATTTACACAGAATCTCTAAAAAACAGGAAATATTTACACCGAATCTTTAAAAACCTGTAAACATTTACAAGGAATATGTATGAACATGTACATATCAACACTGATTCTGTATCAACATGTAAATATTTACACAGAATATGTATGAACATGTAAATATTTATACAGAATCAGTATGGAAATGTAAATATTTACACAGAATCTGTATAAACATGTAAATATTTACACAGAATCTGTAGGAGCATGTAAATATTTACACCGAATCTTTATAAACATGTAAATATTTAGACAGAATTTGTGTAAACATGTAAATATTTACACATAATCTGTATAGACATGTAAATATTTACACAGAATCTGTATGAACATGTAAATATTTACACAGAATCTGTATAAACATGTAAATATTTACACAGAATCTGTATAAACATGTAAATATTTACAGAGAATCTGTATAAACATGTAAATATTTACAAAGAATCTGTACGAACATGTCAATATTTACACAGAATCTGTAAAAACATGTAAATATTTACACAGAATCTGTATGAACATGTAAATATTTACACAGAATCTGTATGAACATGTAAATATTTACACAGAATCTGTATAAAGATGTCAATATTTACACAGAATCTGCATGAACATGAACATATTTACACAGAATCTGTATAAACATGTAAATATTTACACAGAATCGGTATAAACATGTAAATATTTACAAAGAATCTGTATAAACATGTAAATATTTACACAGAATCTGTGTAAACATGTAAATATTTACAAAGAATCTGTATGAACATGTCAATATTTTCACAGAATCTTTATAAACATGTAAATATTTACACAGAATCTGTATGAATATGTAAATATTTACACAGAATCTGTATAAACATGTCAATATTTACACAGAATCTGCATAAACATGAAAATATTTACACAGAATCTGTATAAACATGTAAATATTTACACAGAATCTGTATAGACATGTAAATATTTCTACAGAATGTATATAAACATGTAAATATTTATACAGAATTTGTATAAACATGTAAATATTTACACATAATCTTTATAAACATGTAAATATTTACACAGAATCTGTGTAAACATGTAAATATTTACAAAGAATCTGTATGAACATGTCAATATTTACACAGAATCTGTATAAACCTGTAAATATTTACACAGAATCTGTATAAATATGTAAATATTTACACAGAATCTGTATAAACATGTCAATATTTACACAGAATCTCCATAAACATGACAATATTTACACATAATCTGCATAAACATGGATATATTTACACAGAATCTGCATAAACATGTAAATATTTACACAGAATCTGTATAAACATAAATATTTACACAGAATCTGTATAAACATGTAAATATTTACACAGAATCTGTACAAACATGTAAATATTTACACAGAATCTGTATGAACACGTTAATATTTACACAGAATCTGTATAAACATGAAAATATTTACACAGAATATGTATAAACACGTAAATATTTACACAGAATGTGTATAAACATCTAAATATTTACACAGAATCTTTATAAACATGTAAATATTTACACAGAATCTGTATAAACATGTAAATATTTACACAGAATCTGTATGAACATGTAAATATTTACACAGAATCTGTATGAACATGTAAATATTTCCACAGAATCTGTATAAATATGTCAATATTTACACAGAATCTGCATAAACATGAACATATTTACACAGAATCTGTATAAACATGTAAATATTTACACAGAATCTGTATAAACATGTAAATATTTACAGAGAATCTGTATAAACATGTAAATATTTACAAAGAATCTGTATGAAGATGTCAATATTTCCACAGAATCTGTATAAACGTAAATATTTACACAGAATCTGTATAAACATGTAAATATTTACACAGAATGTGTATGAACATGTAAATATTTACACAGAATGTGTATAAACATGTAAATATTTACACAGAATCTGTAAAAACCAGTAAATATTTACACAGAATCTTTAAAAACCTGTAAATATTTACACAGAATATGTATGAACATGTACATATCAACACAGATTCTGTATCAACATGTAAATATTTACACAGAATCTGTATGAACATGTAAATAATTACAAAGTATCTGTATGAACATGTAAATATTTACACAGAATCTGTATAAACATGTAAATATTTACACAGAATCTGTATAAACATGTAAATATTTACAGAGAATCTGTATAAACATGTAAATATTTACAAAGAATCTGTACGAACATGTCAATATTTACACAGAATCTGTATAAACATGTAAATATTTACACAGAATCTGTATGAACAAGTAAATATTTACACAGAATCTGTATGAACATGTAAATATTTACACAGAATCTGTATAAAGATGTCAATATTTACACAGAATCTGCATAAACATGAACATATTTACACAGAATCTGTATAAACATGTATATATTTACACAGAATCGGTATAAACATGTAAATATTTACACAGAATCTGTATAAACATGTAAATATTTACACAGAATCTGTGTAAACATGTAAATATTTACAAAGAATCTGTATGAACATGTCAATATTTACACAGAATCTGTATAAACATGTAAATATTTACACAGAATCTGTATGAATATGTAAATATTTACACAGAATCTGTATAAACATGTCAATATTTACACAGAATCTACATAAACATGAAAATATTTACACAGAATCTGTATAAACATGTAAATATTTACACAGAATCTGTATAGACATGTAAATATTTCTACAGAATGTATATAAACATGTAAATATTTTTACAGAATTTGTATAAACATGTAAATATTTACACATAATCTTTATAAACATGTAAATATTTACACAGAATCTGTGTAAACATGTAAATATTTACAAAGAATCTGTATGAACATGTCAATATTTACACAGAATCTGTATAAACCTGTAAATATTTCCACAGAATCTGTATACATATGTAAATATTTACACAGAATCTGTATAAATATGTAAATATTTACACAGAATCTGTATAAACATGTCAATTTTTACACAGAATCTTTATAAACATGTAAATATTTACACATAATCTGTATAAACATGTAAATATTTACACAGAATCTGTATGAACATGTAAATATTTACACAGAATCTGTATGAACATGTAAATATTTACACAGAATCTGTATAAAGATGTCAATATTTACACAGAATCTGCATAAACATGAACATATTTACACAGAATCTGTATAAACATGTAAATATTTACACAGAATCTGTATAAACATGTAAATATTTAAAGAGAATCTGTATAAACATGTAAATATTTACAAAGAATCTGTATGAAGATGTCAATATTTCCACAGAATCTGTATAAACGTAAATATTTACACAGAATCTGTATAAACATGTAAATATTTACACAGAATGTGTATGAACATGTAAATATTTACACAGAATGTGTATAAACATGTAAATATTTACACAGAATCTGTAAAAACCAGTAAATATTTACACAGAATCTTTAAAAACCTGTAAATATTTACACAGAATATGTATGAACATGTACATATCAACACAGATTCTGTATCAACATGTAAATATTTACACAGAATCTCTATAAACATGTAAATATTTACACAGAATCTGTATAAACATGTCAATATTTACACAGAATGTGTATAAACATGTAAATATTTACACAGAATCTGAATAAAGATGTAAATATTTACACAGAATCTGTAGGAGCATGTAAATATTTACACCGAATCTTTATAAACATGTAAATATTTAGACAGAATTTGTCTAAACGTAAATATTTACACAGAATCTGTATAGACATTTAAATATTTACACAGAATCTGTATAAACATGTAAATATTTACACAGAATCTGTGCAAACATGTAAATATTTACACAGAATCTATATGAACATGTAAATATTTACACAGAATGTGTATAAACATGTTAATGTTTACACAGAATCTGTATGAACATGTAAATATTTACACAGAATCTGTATAACCATGTAAATATTTACACAGAATCTGTATGAACATGTTAATATTTACACAGAATGTGTATAAACATGAAAATATTTACACAGACTGTGTATAAACATGTAAATATTTACGCAGAATCTTTATAAACATGTAAATATTTACACAGAATCTGTATAAACATGTAAATATTTACACAGAATCTGTATAAACATGTCAATATTTACACAGAATCTGTAAAAACATGTAAATATTTACACAGTATCTGTTTATACCTGTAAATATTTATACAGGATCTGTATGAACATGTAAATATTTACACTGAATCTGTATAAAATTGTAAATGTTTACACACAGTCTGTATAAACATGTAAATATTTACACAGAAACTGTATAAACATGTTAATATTTACCAGAATCTGTATGAACATGTAAATATTTACACAGAATCTGAATAAACATGTAAATATTTACACAGAATCTGTATAAACATGTATATATTGACACATAATCTGTATAAACATGTAAATATTTACACAGAATCTGTATTAAAATGTAAATATTTACAAAGAATCTGTATAAACGTCAATATTTACACAGAATCTGTATAAACATGTAAATATTTACACAGAATCTGTATAAACATGTAAATCTTTACACAGAATCTGTATATACCTGTAAATATTTACACATTATCTGTATAAACATGTAAATATTTACACAGAATCTGTATAAACAGGTAAATATTTAAAAAGAATCTGTATAAACGTCAATATTTACACAGAATCTGTATAAACATGTAAATATTTACACAGAATCTGTATAAACATGTAAATATTTACTCAGAATCTGTAAAAACCAGTAAATATTTACACAGAATCTTTAAATCCTGTAAATATTTACACAGAATCTGTATAAACATGTCAATATTTTCACAGAACCTGTATAAACATGTATATATTTACACAGAATCTGTTCGAGCATGTAAATAATTACACCGAATCTGTATAAACATGTAAATATTTAGACAGAATCAGTATAAACATGTAAATATTTACACAGAATCTGTATAGTCATGTAAATATTTACACAGAATCTGTATAAACATGTAAATATTTACACAGAATCTGTATAAACATGTAAATATTCACACAGAATCTCTATAAACATGTAAATATTTACACAGAATCTGTATAAACATGTCAATATTTACACAGAATCTGTATAAACATGTAAATATTTACACAGAATCTGTAAAAACCAGTAAATATTTACACAGAAACTTTAAAAACCTATAAATATTTACACAGTATCTGTATAAGCATGTCAATAATTACACAGAATCTGTATAAACATGTCAATATTTACACAGAATCAGTATAAACATGAAAATATTTACACAGGATCTATATAAACGTGTTAATATTTACACAGAATTTTTATAAACATGTAAATATTTACACAGAATCTGTATAAACATGTAAATATTTAAAGAGAATCTGTATAAACATGTAAATATTTACAAAGAATCTGTATGAAGATGTCAATATTTCCACAGAATCTGTATAAACGTAAATATTTACACAGAATCTGTATAAACATGTAAATATTTACACAGAATGTGTATGAACATGTAAATATTTACACAGAATGTGTATAAACATGTAAATATTTACACAGAATCTGTAAAAACCAGTAAATATTTACACAGAATCTTTAAAAACCTGTAAATATTTACACAGAATATGTATGAACATGTACATATCAACACAGATTCTGTATCAACATGTAAATATTTACACAGAATCTCTATAAACATGTAAATATTTACACAGAATCTGTATAAACATGTCAATATTTACACAGAATGTGTATAAACATGTAAATATTTACACAGAATCTGAATAAAGATGTAAATATTTACACAGAATCTGTAGGAGCATGTAAATATTTACACCGAATCTTTATAAACATGTAAATATTTAGACAGAATTTGTCTAAACGTAAATATTTACACAGAATCTGTATAGACATTTAAATATTTACACAGAATCTGTATAAACATGTAAATATTTACACAGAATCTGTGCAAACATGTAAATATTTACACAGAATCTATATGAACATGTAAATATTTACACAGAATGTGTATAAACATGTTAATGTTTACACAGAATCTGTATGAACATGTAAATATTTACACAGAATCTGTATAACCATGTAAATATTTACACAGAATCTGTATGAACATGTTAATATTTACACAGAATGTGTATAAACATGAAAATATTTACACAGACTGTGTATAAACATGTAAATATTTACGCAGAATCTTTATAAACATGTAAATATTTACACAGAATCTGTATAAACATGTAAATATTTACACAGAATCTGTATAAACATGTCAATATTTACACAGAATCTGTAAAAACATGTAAATATTTACACAGTATCTGTTTATACCTGTAAATATTTATACAGGATCTGTATGAACATGTAAATATTTACACTGAATCTGTATAAAATTGTAAATGTTTACACACAGTCTGTATAAACATGTAAATATTTACACAGAAACTGTATAAACATGTTAATATTTACCAGAATCTGTATGAACATGTAAATATTTACACAGAATCTGAATAAACATGTAAATATTTACACAGAATCTGTATAAACATGTATATATTGACACATAATCTGTATAAACATGTAAATATTTACACAGAATCTGTATTAAAATGTAAATATTTACAAAGAATCTGTATAAACGTCAATATTTACACAGAATCTGTATAAACATGTAAATATTTACACAGAATCTGTATAAACATGTAAATCTTTACACAGAATCTGTATATACCTGTAAATATTTACACATTATCTGTATAAACATGTAAATATTTACACAGAATCTGTATAAACAGGTAAATATTTAAAAAGAATCTGTATAAACGTCAATATTTACACAGAATCTGTATAAACATGTAAATATTTACACAGAATCTGTATAAACATGTAAATATTTACTCAGAATCTGTAAAAACCAGTAAATATTTACACAGAATCTTTAAATCCTGTAAATATTTACACAGAATCTGTATAAACATGTCAATATTTTCACAGAACCTGTATAAACATGTATATATTTACACAGAATCTGTTCGAGCATGTAAATAATTACACCGAATCTGTATAAACATGTAAATATTTAGACAGAATCAGTATAAACATGTAAATATTTACACAGAATCTGTATAGTCATGTAAATATTTACACAGAATCTGTATAAACATGTAAATATTTACACAGAATCTGTATAAACATGTAAATATTCACACAGAATCTCTATAAACATGTAAATATTTACACAGAATCTGTATAAACATGTCAATATTTACACAGAATCTGTATAAACATGTAAATATTTACACAGAATCTGTAAAAACCAGTAAATATTTACACAGAAACTTTAAAAACCTATAAATATTTACACAGTATCTGTATAAGCATGTCAATAATTACACAGAATCTGTATAAACATGTCAATATTTACACAGAATCAGTATAAACATGAAAATATTTACACAGGATCTATATAAACGTGTTAATATTTACACAGAATTTTTATAAACATGTAAATATTTACACAGAATCTTTATAAACATGTAAATATTTACACAGAATCTGTATAAATATGTAAATATTTACAAAGAATCTGTATAAAAATGTAAATATTTACACAGAATATGTATAAACATGTAAATATTCACACAGAATCTGTATAAACATGTAAATATTTACACAGAATCTGTATAAACATGTAAATATTTACAGAGACTCTGTATTAACATGTCAATATTTACACAGAATCTGTATAAACATGTAAATATTTACACAGAATCTGTTCGAGCATGTAAATATTTACACTGAATGTGTATAAACATGTAAATATTTACACAGAATCTGTAAAAACCAGTAAATATTTACACAGAATCTTTAAAAACCTGTAAATATTTACACAGTATCTGTATAAACATGTCAATAATTACACAGAATCTGTATTAACATGTCAATATTTACACAGAATCTGTATAAACATGTAAATATTTACACAGAATCTGTATAAACATGTCAATATTTACAAAGCATCTGTATAAACATGTAAACATTTACACAGAATCTATATGAACATGTAAATATTTACACAGAATATGTATAAACATGTAAATGTTTACACAGAATCTGTATGAACATGTAAATATTTACACAGAATCTGTACAAACATGTAAATATTTACACAGAATCTGTATGAACATCTTAATTTTTACAAAGAATCTGTATGGAAATGTAAATATTTACAAAGAATCAGTATAAAGATGTAAATATGTACACAGAATCTGTATGATCATGTAAAGATTTACACAGAATCTGTAAAAACCTGTAAATATTTACACAGAATCTGTATAAAAATGTAAATATTTACACAGAATCTGTATAAACATGTAAATATTTACACAGAATCTGTATAAACATGTAAATATTTACACAGAATCTGTATAAACATGTAAATATTTACACAGTATGTGTGAACATGTAAATATTTACACAGAATGTGTATGAACATGTAAATATTTACACAGAATCTGTAAAAACCAGTAAATATTTACACAGAATCTTTAAATCCTGTAAATATTTACACAGAATCTGTATAAACATTTCAATATTTACACAGAATCTGTATAAACATGTAAATGTTTACACAGAATCTGTTCGAGCATGTAAATATTTACACCGAATCTGTATAAACATGTAAATATTTAGACAGAATCAGTATAAACATGTAAATATTTACACACAATCTGTATAAACATGTAAATATTTACACAGAATCTGTATAAACATGTAAATATTTACACAGAATCTGTACAAACATGTAAATATTTACACAGAATCTGTATGAACATCTTAATTTTTACAAAGAATCTGTATGGAAATGTAAATATTTACAAAGAATCAGTATAAAGTTGTAAATATGTACACAGAATCTGTATGATCATGTAAAGATTTACACAGAATCTGTAAAAACCTGTAAATATTTACAGAGAATCTGTATAAAAATGTAAATTTTTACACAGAATCTGTATAAACATGTAAATATTTACACAGAATCTGTATAAACATGTAAATATTTACACAGAATCTGTTCGAGCATGTAAATATTTACACCGAATCTTTATATACATGTAAATATTTAGACAGAATCAGTATAAACATGTAAATGTTTACACAGAATCAGTATAAACATGTAAATATTTACACAGAATCTGTATAAACATGTAAATATTTACACAGAATCTGTATAAACATGTAAATATTTACACATAATCCGTATAAACATGTAAATATTTACACAGAATCTGTATAAACATGTTAATATTTAGAAAGAATCTGTATAAACATGTCAATATTTACACAGTATCTGTATAAACATGTAAATATTTACACAGAATCTGTGTAAACATGTAAATATTTACAAAGAATCTGTATGAACATGTCAATATTTTCACAGAATCTTTATAAACATGTAAATATTCACACAGAATCTGTATGAATATGTAAATATTTACACAGAATCTGTATAAACATGTCAATATTTACACAGAATCTGCATAAACATGAAAATATTTACACAGAATCTGTATAAACATGTAAATATTTACACAGAATCTGTATAGACATGTAAATATTTCTACAGAATGTATATAAACATGTAAATATTTATACAGAATTTGTATAAACATGTAAATATTTACACATAATCTTTATAAACATGTAAATATTTACACAGAATCTGTGTAAACATGTAAATATTTACAAAGAATCTGTATGAACATGTCAATATTTACACAGAATCTGTATAAACCTGTAAATATTTACACAGAATCTGTATAAATATGTAAATATTTACACAGAATCTATATAAACATGTCAATATTTACACAGAATCTCCATAAACATGACAATATTTACACATAATCTGCATAAACATGGATATATTTACACAGAATCTGCATAAACATGTAAATATTTACACAGAATCTGTATAAACATAAATATTTACACAGAATCTGTATAAACATGTAAATATTTACACAGAATCTGTACAAACATGTAAATATTTACACAGAATCTGTATGAACACGTTAATATTTACACAGAATCTGTATAAACATGAAAATATTTACACAGAATATGTATAAACACGTAAATATTTACACAGAATGTGTATAAACATCTAAATATTTACACAGAATCTTTATAAACATGTAAATATTTACACAGAATCTGTATAAACATGTAAATATTTACACAGAATCTGTATGAACATGTCAATATTTACACAGAATCTGTATAAACATGTCAATATTTACACTGAATCTGTATTAACATGTCAATATTTACACAGAATCTGTTTAAACATGTAAATGTTTACACAGAATCTGTAAAAACCAGTAAATATTTACACAGAATCTTTAAAAACCTGTAAATATTTACACAGTATCTGTATAAACATGTCAATAATTACACAGAATCTGTATAAACATGTCAATATTTACACAGAATCAGTATAAACATGAAAATATTTACAAAGAATCTGTATAAACATGTTAATATTTACACAGAATTTTTATAAACATGTAAATATTTACACAGAATCTTTATAAACATGTAAATATTTACACAGAATCTGTATAAATATGTAAATATTTACAAAGAATCTGTATAAAAATGTAAATATTTACACAGAATATGTATAAACATGTAAATATTCACACAGAATCTGTGTAAACATGTAAATATTTACACAGAATCTGTATGAACATGTAAATATTGACACAGAATCTGTATAAACATGTCAATATTTACACAGAATCCACGTAAACATGTAAATATTTACACAGAATCTGTAAAAACCAGTAAATATTTACACAGAATCTGTATATACCTGTAAATATTTACACAGAATCTGTATGAACATGTAAATATTTAAACAGAATCTGTATGAACATGTAAATGTTTACACAGACTCTGTATATACTTGTAAATATTTACACAGGATCAGTATGAACATGTAAATATTTACACTGAATCTGTATGAAATTGTAAATGTTTACACAGAATCTGAATAAACATGTAAATATTTACACAGAAACTCTAAAAACATGTAAATATTTACCAGAATCTGTAAAAACATGTAAATATTTACACAGAATCTGTATAAACATGAAAATAATTACAAAGAATCTGTGTAAACATGTAAATATTAACACAGAATCAGTATAAACATGTAAATATTTACACACAATCTGTGTAAACATGTAAATATTTCTACAGAATGTGTATGAACATGTAAATATTTACACAGAATGTATATAAACATGTAAATATTTACACAGAATCTGTAAAAACCAGCAAATATTTACACAGAATCTTTAAATCCTGTAAATATTTACACAGAATCTGTATAAACATGTCAATATTTACAAAGAATCTGTATAAACATGTCAATATTTACACAGAATGTTTATGAACCTGTAAATATTTACACAGAATCTGTATGAACATGTAAATATTTACACAGAATCTCTATGAACATGTAATTATTTACACAGAATCTGTATGAACAGGTACATATTTACACAGAATCTGTATGAACATGTCAATATTTACACAGAATCTGCATAAACATGAAAATATTTACACAGAATCTGTATAAACATGTAAATACTTACACAGAATCTGTACAAACATGTAAATATTTACACAGAATCTGTATGAACATGTAAATATTTACACAGAATCTGTATAAACATGAAATTATTTACACAGAATCTGTATAAACATGTAAATATTTACACAGAATCTTTATAAACATGTAAATATTTACACAGAATCTGTTTAAACATGTAAATATTTACACAGAATCTGTATAAATATGTAAATATTTACACAGAATCTGTAAAAACCACTAAATATTAACACAGAATCTGTATATACCTGTAGATATTTACAGATTCTATATGAACATGTAAATATTTACACAGAATCTGTATGAACATGTAAATATTTACACAGAATCTGTATATATCTGTAAATATTTACACCGAATCTGTATGAACATGTAAATATTTACACAGAATCTGTATAAACATGTAAATATTTACACAGAATCTGTATAAACATGTAAATATTCACACAGAATCTGTATAAACATGTAAATAGTTACACAGAATCTGTATAAACATGTAAATATTTACACAGAATCTGTATGAAGATGTAAATATTTACACAGATTGTGTATAAACATGAAAATATTTACACAGAATCTGCATAAACATGTTAATATTTACAGAGAATCTTTATAAACATGTAAATATTTACACAGAATCTGTATAAACATGTAAATATTTACACAGAATCTGTATAAATATGTAAATATTTACACAGAATCTGTAAAAACCACTAAATATTAACACAGAATCTGTATATACCGGTAAATATTTACAGAGAATCTCTATGAACATGTAAATATTTACAAAGAATCTGTATGAACATGTAAATATTTACACAGAATCTGTATATATCTGTAAATATTTACACCGAATCTGTATGAACATGTAAATATTTACACAGAATCTGTATAAACATGTAAATATTTACACAGAATCTGTATAAACATGTAAATATTCACACAGAATCTGTATAAACATGTAAATATTTACACATAATCTGTATAAACATGTAAATATTTACGAAGAATCTGTATGAAGATGTAAATATTTACACAGAATGTGTATGTACATGTAAATATTTACACAGAATCTCTAAAAAACAGGAAATATTTACACCGAATCTTTAAAAACCTGTAAACATTTACAAGGAATATGTATGAACATGTACATATCAACACTGATTCTGTATCAACATGTAAATATTTACACAGAATATGTATGAACATGTAAATATTTATACAGAATCAGTATGGAAATGTAAATATTTACACAGAATCTGTATAAACATGTAAATATTTACACAGAATCTGTAGGAGCATGTAAATATTTACACCGAATCTTTATAAACATGTAAATATTTAGACAGAATTTGTGTAAACATGTAAATATTTACACATAATCTGTATAGACATGTAAATATTTACACAGAATCTGTATGAACATGTAAATATTTACACAGAATCTGTATAAACATGTAAATATTTACACAGAATCTGTATAAACATGTAAATATTTACAGAGAATCTGTATAAACATGTAAATATTTACAAAGAATCTGTACGAACATGTCAATATTTACACAGAATCTGTAAAAACATGTAAATATTTACACAGAATCTGTATGAACATGTAAATATTTACACAGAATCTGTATGAACATGTAAATATTTACACAGAATCTGTATAAAGATGTCAATATTTACACAGAATCTGCATGAACATGAACATATTTACACAGAATCTGTATAAACATGTAAATATTTACACAGAATCGGTATAAACATGTAAATATTTACAAAGAATCTGTATAAACATGTAAATATTTACACAGAATCTGTGTAAACATGTAAATATTTACAAAGAATCTGTATGAACATGTCAATATTTTCACAGAATCTTTATAAACATGTAAATATTTACACAGAATCTGTATGAATATGTAAATATTTACACAGAATCTGTATAAACATGTCAATATTTACACAGAATCTGCATAAACATGAAAATATTTACACAGAATCTGTATAAACATGTAAATATTTACACAGAATCTGTATAGACATGTAAATATTTCTACAGAATGTATATAAACATGTAAATATTTATACAGAATTTGTATAAACATGTAAATATTTACACATAATCTTTATAAACATGTAAATATTTACACAGAATCTGTGTAAACATGTAAATATTTACAAAGAATCTGTATGAACATGTCAATATTTACACAGAATCTGTATAAACCTGTAAATATTTACACAGAATCTGTATAAATATGTAAATATTTACACAGAATCTGTATAAACATGTCAATATTTACACAGAATCTCCATAAACATGACAATATTTACACATAATCTGCATAAACATGGATATATTTACACAGAATCTGCATAAACATGTAAATATTTACACAGAATCTGTATAAACATAAATATTTACACAGAATCTGTATAAACATGTAAATATTTACACAGAATCTGTACAAACATGTAAATATTTACACAGAATCTGTATGAACACGTTAATATTTACACAGAATCTGTATAAACATGAAAATATTTACACAGAATATGTATAAACACGTAAATATTTACACAGAATGTGTATAAACATCTAAATATTTACACAGAATCTTTATAAACATGTAAATATTTACACAGAATCTGTATAAACATGTAAATATTTACACAGAATCTGTATGAACATGTAAATATTTACACAGAATCTGTATGAACATGTAAATATTTCCACAGAATCTGTATAAATATGTCAATATTTACACAGAATCTGCATAAACATGAACATATTTACACAGAATCTGTATAAACATGTAAATATTTACACAGAATCTGTATAAACATGTAAATATTTACAGAGAATCTGTATAAACATGTAAATATTTACAAAGAATCTGTATGAAGATGTCAATATTTCCACAGAATCTGTATAAACGTAAATATTTACACAGAATCTGTATAAACATGTAAATATTTACACAGAATGTGTATGAACATGTAAATATTTACACAGAATGTGTATAAACATGTAAATATTTACACAGAATCTGTAAAAACCAGTAAATATTTACACAGAATCTTTAAAAACCTGTAAATATTTACACAGAATATGTATGAACATGTACATATCAACACAGATTCTGTATCAACATGTAAATATTTACACAGAATCTGTATGAACATGTAAATAATTACAAAGTATCTGTATGAACATGTAAATATTTACACAGAATCTGTATAAACATGTAAATATTTACACAGAATCTGTATAAACATGTAAATATTTACAGAGAATCTGTATAAACATGTAAATATTTACAAAGAATCTGTACGAACATGTCAATATTTACACAGAATCTGTATAAACATGTAAATATTTACACAGAATCTGTATGAACAAGTAAATATTTACACAGAATCTGTATGAACATGTAAATATTTACACAGAATCTGTATAAAGATGTCAATATTTACACAGAATCTGCATAAACATGAACATATTTACACAGAATCTGTATAAACATGTATATATTTACACAGAATCGGTATAAACATGTAAATATTTACACAGAATCTGTATAAACATGTAAATATTTACACAGAATCTGTGTAAACATGTAAATATTTACAAAGAATCTGTATGAACATGTCAATATTTACACAGAATCTGTATAAACATGTAAATATTTACACAGAATCTGTATGAATATGTAAATATTTACACAGAATCTGTATAAACATGTCAATATTTACACAGAATCTACATAAACATGAAAATATTTACACAGAATCTGTATAAACATGTAAATATTTACACAGAATCTGTATAGACATGTAAATATTTCTACAGAATGTATATAAACATGTAAATATTTTTACAGAATTTGTATAAACATGTAAATATTTACACATAATCTTTATAAACATGTAAATATTTACACAGAATCTGTGTAAACATGTAAATATTTACAAAGAATCTGTATGAACATGTCAATATTTACACAGAATCTGTATAAACCTGTAAATATTTCCACAGAATCTGTATACATATGTAAATATTTACACAGAATCTGTATAAATATGTAAATATTTACACAGAATCTGTATAAACATGTCAATTTTTACACAGAATCTTTATAAACATGTAAATATTTACACATAATCTGTATAAACATGTAAATATTTACACAGAATCTGTATGAACATGTAAATATTTACACAGAATCTGTATGAACATGTAAATATTTACACAGAATCTGTATAAAGATGTCAATATTTACACAGAATCTGCATAAACATGAACATATTTACACAGAATCTGTATAAACATGTAAATATTTACACAGAATCTGTATAAACATGTAAATATTTAAAGAGAATCTGTATAAACATGTAAATATTTACAAAGAATCTGTATGAAGATGTCAATATTTCCACAGAATCTGTATAAACGTAAATATTTACACAGAATCTGTATA